>NW_016107960.1:471178-516199 GCF_001604975.1 Cebus imitator | reverse complement strand
TAATTTTTGTATTTGTAGTAGAGATGGGGTTTCGTCATGTTGGCCAGGCTGGCCTTGAACCCCTGATCTCAGGTGATCTGATCCATCACAGCCTCCCAAAGTGCCAGGATTACAGGCGTGAGCCACAGCTCCCAGCCGGAAATGTCTTTACAGCAGGTTATTTATCCCAGTGGTCCTATTCCAAGAGCTCACTGTTTCTCATAATGGAAACAGAACTGAAACTTGAATCCTTTTATGTGCTTACTTACTTTGCGCTGACGTTAATAGAATGATATCCACAATGAAATTTGAGACAGAATCTGTTGATGAACCTGAAATTGGAAGCTCTGGTGTAAGCACCTCCCAACAGAATGCTGTTGTGACATGTGTATGCACTCTAATTGATTTATTCTTTCACACCCAGGTTCAGTTTTTCTAATTCCAGATTTACAGAAGAGGACAAGAGAGATATTTTATCCAGAAAGTCAGAGAAGGAGAAAGGGTGATTGCTCTACTTTAAGTGTCAGCATCTTCAGTAAGCAGAAATTCTAGCAAATACTATATTCACAACAGTGAAGTAACCTGTGTGATAAAGTACTAATAAGGACCACAAAACCGATATGAACATGCTACATTAATAGTAGTGACAGTGACATTTACTGAGTGCCTATTATGTACCAGCTGCTGTGCTATATGACTTATAAACATTATCCTTAGCCAGAAGTAACCTTTTAAAAACAAACTTCTTCACTGATTACTTTTCAAAAAGACGATTCCATAAAAATTAGATTTTTGGCCTGTCCATCACATTATTCTGAAAATTATTGCTGTTGAGTACAAACATAAATAATTACTAAGGTCCTAATACCGCTTATGATTTCCCTAAGGAATTTGGGGGCTATAAACGAAGATCTTTAGGACTATGTAGTTTTCCATAGTGAAAACAAAGGTGTCAAGTACTTAGATTCCTACAAGGGGCTGGGAGGTGATGATGGTGATGGTGATGATGATGGTGATGTTGACAGTAATGGTAATGCTAGCTAGTACTTAAGGAACACTCACTGTATGTCAAGCACTGTTCCAAGTGTTTTACATGTATGGATTAATTTAATCTACCCAACAGCTCTGTGAGGAGTTACAACTATTGTCTGTTTTAAGAGAATGGAACTGAAGATTAAAGAAATGTTAAGACTTATCCAAGATCACACAACTAGCAAGCGATGATGTGACGATGCTGGTAATTGAATGCAGACACCCTGACTCTAGAGTCCTTATACAATACACTGTGCCAGCCAGGCATGGTTGGCTCACATCTGTAATCCCAGCATTTTGGGAGGTCGAGGCACATGGATCACCTGAGGTCAGGAGTTCGAGACCAGCCTGACCAACACAGTGAAACTCCATCTCTACTAAATACAAAAACAAAAAATAAAAATAGCTGGGTGTGGTGGTGCATGCCTGTAATTCCATCTACTTGCAAAGCTGAGATGGGAGAATCGCTGGAACCCAGGAGACGGAGGTTGCAGTGAACCAAGATTGAGCCATTGCACTCCAACCTGAGCAACAAAAAAAAAAATCTGCCTCAAAAAAAAAAAAAAAAAAAAAAAAAGGACATTGTGCCTTGGAGTCTGATGGTCCCATCTCAGAGCCCAATAGGGTGGTGGGAAGATCTAGTTATCAGATTTTTAGAAATAGGTCTTCCCCCTTTTACTAGCATATCAAAAGGAGTAACTGAAACAATATTTAGACAAAATTACCCTGCACTCAATGTGGAATTAAACAAAACTTGGGTGAAAAAGCTAGTTTGCCTCCTGTCTAAATCAGTAAGGCAGTGACTGAAATGATAGCATTGTAAAAATACATAATATACACACTAGTATACACAGTAGAAATATGAATTTTACTACACACCTGTATGATGTCTCCTAAAACACAGCTGAGACCCGGTAATATAAGGATGAAGGGCATGGACTCTGCAAGGTAGGCTTTGAACGGTGGCCCTCAACTTATTAGCTCTGAGACCTTGAGGAAGTAACTTAACCTCCCAAAGCTTCAGTTTTCCCATCTTCAAGAGGTGGATAATACATACCTACTTCACGGAGCTGTTAAGAGGGCCAGATGAGATCTAGTTCCATTACTGGAGCACAGTAAGTGCCATCGTTGTTGGCTGCTGTTATTTTCATGATCATCGTCTTCAGCACCTTCATTATAATTAGCCAACACCTGCTCTGTTGTCAGCATTCTTCCATATTCAAAGTGATTTCCAGTGTGGCTGTCATCCTTGCTTTTCATTATTAGCTAGAGTTGGCCCTCGGTAACCAGGGGGCGGGATTGGTTCCAGGATCCTCTCAGATACCAAAATCTGGGATGCTCCTGTCTGTGATATAAACTGGCATAGTGTTTGCATCAAACCTATCCACATCCTCTTGTACACTTTAAATCATCTCTAGATAACTTATAAATATCTAATACCATGTAAGTGCTATGTAAATAGCTCTTACACTGTATTTCTTTGTTTGCACTCTTATTGTTGTATTGTATGTTATTTTTTCCTTGAATATCTCCACCCACTGTTGATCAAAATCTTCTGAATTTGTGGATATAGAGGGCCAAGTACAAAAATAATGAGAGGTTGAGATGCAAAACAAAATGTCCTATCAGGCTATTAAATTTTCCATCTAAAGCACCTTGTAAATTTGAGGGAACAGAGAAAGGGAAAACAAGACAAGATGATAGTAAGGAAAGTCCATCCCACAGAGCATCCTTGTGGCCCAAGCTCTTGCAATAAATGCAAAGCACATAAAATGGAATGTCCCCTTATGTCACAGTGAAAAACTGTAACATAAATACTTTTGTCAGTTGATTGTATTCTACAGATGTTTTTGAGAATCTGTTGTTGAAACAGCCAATTCACCCCCGAATAAAAAAAACTTTTGGCAGTACTCAAAGTATTAACTAATTAGATACAAATTATAGCAGAATATTTTGAAATGTATGCATCGCCCACGTGAATACTGAGTGAATTTATTATAAATAGAATTTCAATTGCCATGAAAAGATACAATGGCACCGGAGTAAACTAATTTGTGAGCTTCTGTTAAACACCTTATGAAGAGCTCCCTTCACAAGGGACAGTGTGCAATGGATTAAATGACAGTTATTCCAATATTGTGCTCAGGGAAGGCACGCTGTGTTGAGTCACAAAACCAATGGAGGTTTTCTTTCATATGGAACTGGATTCTAATCCTATCTTGGCTGCTAATTTTGTAAAGCTTGGAAGTTGCTTATCTCTTTTATATAAATTGGGCCCCTAACCTGTGGGCCTAATTCTCTCTGCAAACTTTTTAAAAACTGAATGTGAATGATTTGAGGTGATGCCACCCATTCTCATTCATGGTAGCCACAGTTTTTCCTTTGAGCTCAAGGCGTGACTACACCCATTTGAGCTACCTGCTGGCTTTGAAGATGGTCAGTAACCAGAGCCTCGATGTGACCTTTCAGGATTTCAGTTTCTGTCTTTGAACAAGATGAACTTTCAGTGAGTCATTTGCCAAAGTATATCACGGTATGTGTTACAGATGACAGAATTCTAAACAGTTCAGAAAAATAAAACAATGTAAACAACCAAACAGACATGTCTGTCTGTTCATTATAAGGAAGAATTCTATAACTTTTAAAAACAGCCCCCAATGAATCTGCCTGCACTGTTAGGTAGTGAGTGCCCCATTATTGGATTCTCTCAGCCCAAGACCACTAACCTACCTGCAAAAGGTTTGAAGAAGAGACTTTGGTATAGATTGGTAAGTTTGTTAGTTTCCTAGAGCTACTGTAACAAAATACCACAGGCTGGGTGGCTTAAAACAACAGAAATGTATTGTATTACAGTTCTAGAAGTCCAAAATTGGCAGGGCCATGATCCCTCTGAAGGTTCCAGGAAAGAATCCTTCCCTGCCACTTTCTTGTTGCTGGCAGCTCCTGGAAATGCTGGGCATTCTTGTCTGGTAGCTGTTTCACTCCAGTCTCTGCTTCTGTCTTTAAGTGGCCTTATTCCTTCTGTGTGTGTGTCTCCAAATCTGTCTGTCCTTATAAATACACCAGTGATTGGGTTTAGGGCTCAACCAATATGACTTCATTTTGACTCGATTACATCTGCAAAGACCCAACTTTCAAATAAAGTCACACCCATAGGTATCAGGGGTTAGGACTTCACCATATTGGGGGATAAGGAGTAATAGTTGGAAAGACAAAATTCAACCACACATCGGTATGACTAGTTGACTGATATGATGATCACACCTATGGTGAGATTTTTAGGAGTCATATAAATCCTGTCTTACCAAAATGATGTCATTAATGTGTCCGACAACCATGTACTAGCTTTATTCTCTAGTACTATTCTATTTTTCAAAAACATGACATCTTACAAATGCTTTAAGTCTTGTATTTCATTAACAATTGGGGAACCTTAGAAGATGCCTTGAGTCGTTGGCCAGCTGCAGTGGCTCACGCCTGTAATCCCAGCACTTTGGGAGGCCAAGGCGGGTGGATCACGAGGTCAAGAGATCGAGACCATCCTGGCCAACATGGTGAAACCCCATCTCTACTAAAAACACAAAAAAATTTGCTAGGTGTGGTGGTGCACACCTGTAGTCCCAGCTACTCGGGAGGCTGAGGCAGGGGAATTGCTTGAACCCAGGAGGCGGAGGTTGCAGTGAGCCGAGATCACACCAATGCACTCCAGCCTGGCGCCTGGTGACGGAGTGAGACTCTGTCTCAAAAAAAAAAAAAAAAGAGAAGAAGAAGATGCCTTGAGTCAAAGCCCAGAGTACAGGGTGCTGATTACTGTGTCTTTTATTTCATGTTCACACTCACTGACCTAACATTTGCTATGTATTCAGAAACACAAATGCAGATTATAATACCAAACGTGAGTTATATGTTGAACATGAGATAGAATGAACTTTGAAAACACTGTTAGTTTTCATGATAAGCCAGAGCTCAAAAGTTAGCCCTATATTTTCCAGTAGAAAATTACAGATGGAGGCCAGGAGCGATGGCTCATGTCTGTAATCCCAGCACTTTAGGAGGCTGAGGCAGGTGGATCATCTGAGGTCAGGAGATCGAGACCAGCCTGGCCAACATAGTGAAACTTCTTCTCTACTAAAGATACAAAAATCAGGCAGGGGTGGTGCCTGTAATCGCAGCTACTCAGGAGGCTGAGGCAGAAGAATCGCTTGAACTCGAGAGGCGGAGTTTGCAGTGAACTGAGATCACATCGCTGCACTCCAGCCTGGGCAACAGAGCGAGATTCCGTCTAAAAAAAAAAAAAAGAAAAAGAAAAAGAAAATTACAGACTGTTCTCTCTGGTGAATCAGAAAACAGCTTTCATGACTGAAACCTAGTATCTTACTCTAATCTGATGCGTCTTGATCTAAAAATGTAGCATTTTGGATACATACACTTAGGTGATTTGGCTTCATTGTTTGTTTTGACAGGCAGCTTTTGTGTCTCTCTTCTATAATTTAGTCTAGGGCTTCTCAGCCTCCTCACTATTGATGTTTCATGCTGGATAACTCTTTGCTGTGGAAGCTGTTCTCCGCATTATAAGATGTTCAGTAGCATCCCTGCCCTCTACGCACTAGATGCCAGCAGCACCTTTCCTGCCATCTCCACCCAATGTGACAACCAAAAGTGTCTGTGGATAATTCCTGGTGTCCCTGGAGGGGAGGTTGGGTAATATCAAAAATTAGGGATCACTGCATATTTTATGAGACTTAACTATTTTTTAAAATAGTGAGAAAATTAGCATTGTTACATCATTGCAAAAACCTTGATATCTGTATGCACACATATGTTTATTGCAGCAGTATTTCCAATAACAAAGACTTGGAACCAACCCAAATGCCCATCAAAGATAGACTGGATAAAGGAAATGTGGCACATATACACCATGGAATACTGTGCAGCCATTAAAAATAATGAGTTCATGTCCTTTGCAGGGACATGGATGAAGCTGGAAAACATTATTCTCAGCAAACTAAAATGGAACAAAAAAACAAACATAGCATGTTCTCACTCATAAGTGGGAGCTGAACAATGAGAACACATGGACACAGGGAGGGGAACATCACACACCAGGGCCTGTTGGGGTTTGGGGGAAAGGGGAGGGAGAGCATTAGGACAAATACCTAATGCATATAGGACTTAAAACCTAGATGACAGGTTGAGCACAGTGGCTCACGCCTGTAATCCCAGCACTCTGGGAGGCTGAGGCAGGTCGATCATGAGGTCAGGAGTTTGAGACCAACCTGGCCAATATAGTGAAACTCCTTCTCTACTAAAAATACAAAAATTAGCTGGGCTTGGTGGCATGCACCTGTAGTCCCAGCTGCTTGAGAGGCTGAGGCAGGAGAATCGCTTGAACCCAGGAGGCGGAGGTTGCAGTGAGCCAAGATGGCACCACTGCACTCCAGCCTGGACGATGGAGCAACACTCCATCTCAAAAACCGACATGACAGGTTGATGGGTGCAGCAAACCACCATGGCACCTGCATACCATGTAATAAACCTGCACGTTCGGCACATGTATCCCAGAACGAAGTAAAATTTACATATAAATAAATAAACACCTCAATGTCTGTCTTAATAGGAGACAGCTGGATCCTCATGTCTATTACTTCTTTCATTATGCTGATATATGTATAGTTGGAAAATGAAGGAGTATTTTAATAGATTTTCAAATAGTTGTGGATATTTTTCTTTACTATTACCCCCAAATCACCAAGTAGTCGTTTCTTAAATGTTGCTTGTGAAATTAAAATTCTTCCATATTTCACTTTGAATGGTTCTTTTACCTGTGCATTAATCATTTGGAAAATATTGGTTCACTGAGTTATGTTGCTCTTCCCAAATTTGACATGTTTTATCACCAATGTTATTATTTTAATATCAAAAAAAAAATATGATTGTTAGCTGGGCGCAGTCAGGTTCACCTGTAGTCCCTGCCACTTGGGAAGCTTAGGTGGGAGAATCGCTTGAGTCCAGGAGTTCTACTCTAGCCTGGGCAACAGAGTGAGACCTTCTCCAAAGCCATTTTTTTTTCTAAATCACGATTGTTAACATCATCAGCAATCTCGTCAGCAAGCCCTAAGTATTAGGATATTGTCAAGCCCACAGTGGTGAATATGAATTTTCCAATATTCTAATTTTCACTTGAAAGCTAAATTTTATCACTGGCAACAAATACCACCAGTTGTTTTCCTTGAAGTGACAGACTCACTTCATTAATTTTTGAGAAAATGTCTTACAAATTCTCAAGTATGAATAACTATAATTTGTCTGTCAGTTGTTCTTTCAAGTTAAAAAAAAAAAGTGCATTGTGAAAAACGGCTCTTCAGCTTGTATCTCATGCAATTAAACGTGCACCTTCCCTCGCACCGACCGTCACGCTTGAGCATACAGCCACAGCGTTTTCGGTGCAGATCCCATTTTGTCATACAGAATATTTTTAAAGTGTACATAATGGTTGAGATTTGAGAAGTGTTTTCAATGCTGTTTCAAAGACATTCTTTTTTGAAAATATAGAAGGCTTCACAAATGTGTATGTCATCCTTGCATAGGGGCTGTGCCAATTTCTCTGTATCATTTCAATTTTAGTATATGTGCTGCTGAAGCGGACACTCAAAGACATTCTTAAGTGGAACAATGAAACTGGCATTTTTTTTTTTCTGCAAGAGCCTTGTGGTGAAGTGTGGGAAGTAGAAAAGTTCCTTTTTAAAGTTTCCTTTCTTGTTAAAGAATAAGTGTGCTAATAACTTTGTTAACTCCTGTCTTATGTAGCTGTTAGACATGCCATGCTTACAGGCACGTAGTACATTCTATGTCCTTGTACTTTAACTGAGATATCTGTGCTGGACATGCTCACAGGCATGCCCCAGCTCCCCATTGCTTTCACCTGTTTAGAAAAGCTTCAAGTTATTAGCCGATTGGGTTTTAGTTTAGATTGTGAGGTCTGGCTCCAGTCAACAGAGATCAGACACAGCAGTAAGGACAACCCTCAATGCATAAGAAATAAATATGTCTGTTATCCTTTGTTCTCTGTACTCTCATGGCAAGTTGGTGAGTGAGAAAACCCTTCCTGCAGTCCAGGAAGTAAAAATTGCATTGCTGAAAGATCCTTTGTCCCAGTGCTAATTTTTCTTTGCAGCACCGAGCATCTATTTCCAACATCTATTTCCAACATGAAGAATACAGCATCTGCTGGCATAGTTTTATGCTACTGTCATTGTTTATGCTAAAGCACAAGCACCATTGTTGTAAATATCAACACTATAGAAAAGGCTACTGTTAATAATACTAGTATTAATAATACTAAGGCAAACAATGTCTTAGTATTACTATAAAAACTAGTTGTGACCTTGGGGAGCCCCAGAGGCCCAAAGACTACACTCCACACATAATTTGAATAATATAGAAAATATCTGCTGACAGATAGGGACAATAGTAGATACACTTAATCAAAGTAGAATTTAGTATATTCTAGGAACTGCATGTAGCATTCCAGGAACATACCTTTCACTATCAGTCAAAATTATTGAAAGAGGCCCTGGCACGGTGGCTAACACTTGTAATTCCAGCACTTTGGGAGGCCAGGGTGGGTAGATTACTTGAGACCAGGAGTTCAAGACCAGCCTGGTCAACACGGTGAAACCTCGTTTCTACTAAAAGCACAAAAATGAGCTGGGTATGGTGGCGAGTGGCTGAATCCCAGCTACTCGAGAGGCTGAGGCAGGCCAGGAGGTGGAGGTTACAGTAAGCTGAGATTGCGCCACTGTATGTTAGCCTGGGCAAAAGGGACAGTCTCAAAAAAAAAAAAATTGTTGAAAGATGTTTGCTCTCTTTGTCAAGAGTCTCAGAGGTCAGAAATATTTCTACAACACTGTAGTTTGTCATGATGGAGCGGATATTATAAATTTTCCTACATTTTTTTGAAACCGTTTCCACATTTGGCCTACACCTTCTTGGAATAATGCGTTTCAAAACCTTGTGTGTGAACACCACTTTCTGAGATTTGTAGAAAACTTGACTCTTTTTTTTTTCTCTCAAATAACAGGTCCCAGTTCCAAGGAATTTGGTAAAGAAGTATGCCTTCTCTCAATTTCTAACACAATGCCTTGTTCAAATTAGGCACTCAATAAATATTTGTTGGCTATAAAATTTAACTGATTGACCTCTTTTATAATCTTGGTAGTTTTATGATCTGATGATATGACTTTCAACCTCATCCATCTAGACTGGAGAGGGAAGTTTTTTAGACCCCTGGAACCTTTGAAGGTAAAAGTAAGGCTCTTTATTGAAAACAGAGGGATTAAGGAAACATCTGCATACTGAAGAGTAACCCCGCCCCTTCCCCAAGGCCTTTCCAAAACACTGGCTGCGAGTCTTGTATGCACACCCCTACTATCAGGCAACTGAATGATTCTGTCTGAGAAAGCTGATAAGCCCAAGAGATAAATCCTAAAGATAACTGGCTTTGGGATTCCACAAAGAACCAGATGGGCCTTGTGTACAGAAAGGCCTGCAATCTGACAAGCCCCACCCTAAGCACACAGGAGAAACAAGGAAGATGGTATCCCACGGAAGAAAGAGGTGATGAGAATTTCTAGGGTGATAGTGAATGAATTCCTTCAGTAAACCAGATTGGAATAAGAAGCTGGAGTACTCCGAGAGGGGTGTCTTTAAGAGGGGAAGATGGAACATAGAAATTGCCAATTGAATTTGTCAATACTGAGGGGCATGTTAGACATTTGAATGGAGAATTTGGGTATAACTTAATAATATGTAAATAGAAAATTATAAATACAAAAGAAGCAATTAACTCTTGTAAAATTTAGAAGTTATACAAGGAAAAAAATGTGTTCACAGGGTACCACATGGCTCAACTGGTACTTACATGATCAAAATAATGTAAACACTATACTCTGAGTTGGCCAAAAATTGTGAAAGGTTTATGTTGGGAACATGAATAACTAATTGTGTGCAGTAAAGTCTAAGGATCGTAGTTGTGAAATAACTAAATCCTAATCTAATAGAGAAAATCATGTCTAAATCAAGAAGTAGCAATATAGGTATGTTTCTTCAAAAATGGAATGAAAACCTGAAGAGCCTAAAGGTTGGAAGTAGTTCCTCTAGGTGGTGGAACTCAGGAATGGGTAGGGTTGGACAAGATTATTTTTCCTTGTAAACCTTATAGAGTGATCAAGTTAAAAATGCATATATATGTTACCTCAAATTATGTAATAAAAATTAAAAATAAGTTAGAAGGTCAAAGATGTTTTACTTTCCATGGTGGATCTGACTGTGTAACCAGACTTTTGCCTAAAACTTTGTGGTAAATTAACTATGCTATTTGAATTTTTTCTGTGTAGGGACAGAAAGCAGCCACATGTCAGACCTTCTTTGACTTACTCCCATAAGAATGTATCTGTGGTGTGTCCTGTCTTCTCAAAATTCCTATATAGTTAATTGAATAAATAATTGCAGCTGGGTGCGGTGGCTCACACCTGTAATCCCAGCACTTTGGGAGACTGAGGCAGGTGGATTACGAGGCCAGGAGTTCGAGACTAGCTCGGCCAACACAGGGAAACCCTGTCTCTACTAAAAATACAAAAAAAAAAATTTCCACAGGGAATTGGGTTTTGAGCTATTATCAAAAATTTAATAGGCAAAGTTCTGTAGGGAGAAGGGGAGAAAGAAATTTTAACTTTGGCAAATGGCGTAATCAAGCCATAAGAAGTAGAACCGTCTCTCCAGAGAGAATTGTTCATATGGGATTTATCAGGCAGATCAGGTTGGGAAGGAAGTTAGATCAATTTTTTTGAGACAGAATCTTACAATGTCACCCAGGCTGGAGTGCAGGGCACCATCTTGGCTCACAGCAACCTTTGCCTCCCGGGTTCAAGTGATTCTTCTGCCTCAGCCTGATGAGTAGCTGGGGCTATAGGCATGCACTACCATACCTAGCAAATTTTTGTTTTTTGTTTGTTTGTTTTTAATTTTTGTATTTTTAGTAGAGATGGGGTTTCACCATTTGGCCAGGCTGGTCTCAAACTCCTGACCTCAAGTGATCTGCCCACCTCAGCCTCCCAAAGTGCTGGGTTTACAGGCATAAAACATGGCACCCGGCTTCAATCTGGGTTTTAACAAGCCATCAAGGTGATTTGAACACTCACTGAAGTTTGAGAACGACAGATCTAGTATGACAATGGATTAGGCATGTCAGTTTCTTCCTATAGTTCTTTTCATATTTATTTTATATATTTTGAAGCCATTTTATTGCACTATATGAACTAGAGTGGCCATATCTTCCTGATAAATTAAAACTTTTATACAAATATACTATTTCAGTATATTTTGTAATGCTTTCAGCCTTAAAGTCTACTTTGTCTGATACTAAAATAATCTTGCTAACTTTCTTTTGGTATCTGCTTATTGTCTAGTTTTTCATCTTTTGACTTAAATCTTTCTCTGTACTTAAGTTTTGGCTGAATGTAGCACATGTAAAATAGTAAATTACCTTTATAAAAAACCCCAGTCTGATAGTCTCATAACTAGGGATTTTAGTCCATCTACCTTTTAATTCATTTCTACCATCTCACTTTCACAGTCTATATACTCCAGTTTTTCCGCTTTGTTTTGCTTTTCCCCATTTTTACTTTTTTGGGTTGTTTCAGATTGAGTTTTTCTTTATTCCATTTTTTCCTCTGTAGTTTTTGTGGTTATCCTAAAAATTTTAACCAGCATATTTAATTTTCAAAAGTCTAAATTTAATTAACACTTTTAATCTGCAGAGTATAACAAGTTAGTAATGTTTTAATATTAAATGGCATTCCTCCTGACATATGATTTCTTAATTGAGTATTTTATTTTGAAATTTTTTTGCAACTCCATAAATTAGAGGTCAATGTTTTATTCCATCTTTGCATTTAGATTTTAACATATTATTATTGTTGTTGCTTGTTGTCTTTTTCTTGAAATTGAGAACCTCTAAGATCCATTTTCTTCATTACAAAATCTATCATGTAGGAGTTCATCAAATCTTTTAAAGATTTTATGGTGGTAAACTTTCTCAATATTTGTATGAAAAACTCTTTATTTCATCTTACTATTAAATGATAGTTTTACTAGGTGAACAATTACATGATTGCAGTTATTTTATCTCCGACAATTTAAAAATAGTATTCCACTGTCTTCTCACTTCCATGTTGCTATTGAGAAGTCAACTGTCAAATTAATTGTTCTTCTTTGGTAGTAAACCTGTCTTTCTTATTCTTTCTAATGGACTTTTTTTTCTTTTTTGTTTTACTTTCATAGTTTCTCTATAAGCGTCTAAGTAGAGATTTCTATTTAACTTGCTTGGAATTTGTTGGGATGTCTGAATCTAAGAATTGGTCTTTTAATACATATAATAATTCACTTAACGTCTGTTAAATTCGTTGTTTTCTTTTCAAATATTATGTTCCATTCTTCCTATTATCTTTTTAGAAATCTGCTTACATTAGATTATCTCACCTCATCCTCAGTATCTCTTGATCTCTCTTATGTTTTTGTTCCTTTTGAAGTCTCTCTATTTTTAACTATATTTTTATCTGATAATTCTAATATCTACCATCTTTATGGGTCTGTTTATATAGTTTCCTGTTTTGCTAATTCTTATTCATGGTGGCTTGTTTCTCCAAGTTATTATTTGTGTGTGTGTGTGCGCGTGTGTGTGTGCGCGCGTGTGTGTGTGTGTGTGTGTGTGTGTGTGTACAGAAAGTAAGAGAGAAAAAATGTTGATGCCAGAGGTACCATGGAATTCGACACGTAGAAGTTCACTTGGGGTCTGAATTTAAGGAGCAAAAATACCAATTTGGAAACTTTCTTCATTTTTTTGTAATCATTACAGTGTCTCACTCTGTTGCTCTGGCTGTGGTACAGTGGTGCAATCTCAGCTCACTGTAACCTCCACCTCCCCAGTTCTAGTAATTCTCATTCCTCAGCATCCCAAGTAGCTGGGACTACAGGCACTCACCACCACACCTGGCTAATTTTTTTTTAGCTGGAATTTTGCTCTTGTTGCCCAGGCTGGAGTGCAATGGTGCAATCTTGTCTTACTGCAACCTCCGCCTCCTGGGTTCAAATGATCCTCCCAAGTAGCTGGGATTATAGGCATGTGCCACCATGCCTGGCTAATTCTGTATTTTTAGTAGAGATGGAGTTTTTCCATGTTGGTCAGGCTGGTCTCAAACTCCTGACCTCAGGTGATCCACCTGCCTTGACCTTCCAAAGTGCTGGGGTTACAGGCGTGAGCTACTGTGCCTGGCCAATTTTTGTATTTTAATAGAGACAAGCCCTCACCATGTTGGCCAGGCTGGTCTCAAACTCCTGACCTCAGGTGGTCTGTCTGCCTTGGCCTCCCAAAGTGCTGGGATTACAAGGACGAGCCACTGCACCTGGCCAGGATGTTTTTAAGTACTAGACAGATATTGGCAATTAGGGTCCCAAACCCATGTGGTTAGAAATTCTCAGAGGAAACATTTAACAATAGTTTGTCCATCTTTATCTGTTATTTGTATTTCATACATTAATTGATAGTCTATTTTACTGGGAGGCATCTTATGTCCTCTTTGAGAACAGTTTAAATTGTAACCAGAAAATGAAAGGAATAAATTGAAGAACAACTAAAGGCTAGTTGATTACAAAATTGGATTTTTTTTTAAATGAAACTTTGCTAGGATCTCAAGGAACATGATTCAATGTGCTTTGCTTTAGAGTAAGTGTCAGGGCATTACTTGAAGCAATGATAGCAGAATGAATTGATTTTAAAGAATGCTAAGGCAAGCTCAAAGTCTGAGCTGGGAAAACATGGAAGTTCCAATTCAATATTAAATATTTGCATGGCAATTAAAATTTAAAGACTTAGAAACTCAGACTTGGGTTTGCTTGCCAATATGAATGGGTAGGTTGGAGTTGCATGGACTCTGTGTAAAAGACAGTGATGAAGTTCCAAAAAATGCTAAGTGAAAAAATGTAAATGCAGAACCGTGTGCCTAGTATGCTGCCTTCCATGTAAAAATAGGAGGAAGCCAGGCGTGGTGACTCATGCCTGCATTCCCAGCACTTTGGGAGGCCAAGGCAGGTGGATTGCTTGAGGTCAGGAGTTCAAGACTAGCCTGACCAACATGGTGAAACCCCATTTCTACTAAAAATACAAAAATTAGCCAGGTGTAATGGCAGTTGCCTGTAATCCCAGCTACTTGGGAGGCTGAAGCAGGAGAATTGCTGGAACCTGGGAGACAGAGGCTGCAGATCACACCACTGCACTCCAGCCTGGTTGACAAAGCGGGACTCTGTCTCAAAAAAAAAAAAAAAAAAAAAAAAAAAAAATATAAAAAAAAAAAGGAAAAAAAAAAAAAAAAAAAAAAAAGGCGGGTGGGAGAAAAGGATCTGCATTTACTTCTATGTGCATAACATATCCACAAAAGGATACCCAGAAAACTGAAAATATTGATTGCCTCTGGGAATAGAAACTGGTTGGTTGGGACAGAGGTAACAGAGATTTTTTCCATGTGTACCATTTTGAACCTCTTGAGTTTTGAGCCATGAGAACATATTACCTATTCAAATAAGTAGATATGTAGATGCATAGATTCATGACTACGAAGATATATGAGAAGAAAAGCCAGTGAATAAATGAATAAGTGGGGGAATGACTGAATGTGCCCCTGACTGGATGTTGCCTAACTCCTCTCATCCTTCATTTCCTCATCTGTAAAATGGGAATAATAGCACCTACCTCAAAGGGTTATTGTGAAATTCAAATGAGTAAAAACAAGGAATCAGATGAAAGTTTAGCCATCATAAGCACAAAAAAAGTTGGCTCTCATTATTTTATGATTATTACCTTTGTGACTTTGGGAGCTTACTTACCTAACTAAACACAGGTTTTGTACTCAGCTACATCTGGATTTTAACCCAGGCTTGCCTCTGTATCTTCTGTGAGATATTGTGCAGGATTTTAAACTTCTCTTTCCCTCCATTTTTATATTTATGAAATGTGTTATAATAGTAATATAACAACAATAATAATAATTCAGAAAGCCGACTCACTAACTTGATATTTGCTGATATTAGAAAATTCTTGATTTTTTAGGCATGATAATCATACTGTGTTTATTTTTGTTTTTATTTTTTAGAGAGAAGGTCTTGCTCTGTTGCCCAGACTGGCGTGCAGTAGTGTAATCTCTAGGTTCACTGCAACCTCTGCTCCTAGGTTCAAGCAAGTCTCCCACTTCAGCATCCCAAGTAACTGGGACTACAGGCATGTGCCACCACACTCTGGTGATTTTTTTTTTTTTTTTTTGGTAGAGATGGGGCTCTGCCACAGTTCTCAGGCTGATCTCCAACCCCTGGACTTAAAGGATCTGCCTGCCTCAGCCTTCCAAAGTGCTGACATTACAAGTTTGAGCCACTGTGCCTAGTCTATTGTGTTTAATTTTAATGAGTCCTATATTTTATAACTACAGACTAAAATATTCATTGATAAAAATATATAAGATTTGCTTCAAAATCATAAAGGGAAGAATGGGTGGGGGTATGAATAAAACAGAAGTGGTCACCTATTGATATTGCCGTGAGCAAGTGACAGGTACATGGGGCTCAACCCTTGATATGCTCTTTTTGTGTATATTTGAATTGTTCCCAGATAAAAAGCACTTTTTTAAGAGACTACAGCAAAGTGAGAGACTACAGCAAAGTGAGAAAACACATCATACAGTAGCAGGAATGCAGTAATAACTCAAAAATGGCTGCTGGTAGCCAGGTGTAGCCGTAGTTGTAGTATCGTGATAATTTTTATTAGCTTCAGTTAAACAGGAACAAAGGCTGATAGGCGAGGGAATGGCTTAACTGATATGTGAGAAGAATCATCCCTTTTTAAGTTCTCCTAACAAAGATCTCACTTTTCTGATCTTTGAGGGAGCGTCAACCCCCACAGGTACAGACGTTTGCAGAGCTCTGACATGTAACATTCGTAGAACTGGGCCACAAACCAGACCCTTAAACAGGCTAGAATTCTCTCTCCATTGTTAAATGTTAGCAGCCATTTTGTCTTCATTTAGAGCTTCAATTAAATGCATCAAATAGGGCAGGCATATTTTTTTTTCTGCAAATATATCTTTACAATCAAATACCTCATTTTTAGTGAAAAACTGAAAGTGAATTTCAAATAGTGATGTGTGGCCAGTTTTAACTTGGACAGTCATTAGTATTAGAGGAGTGGGGATTTGAAAATACTGCCTTAAGAAAAGTTTCTCCCTTAACTTATTTTTTACCCTTCCCACCTCTGTCTCCATGGAAATAGGGTCAGAGGCCTCCGGGAGCTCCCAGGGAGCCAGCAGCTGGGAATGAGAATTCTCACTTAGAGATTTCAGCTGAAAGCCATAAACTCCTTTACAAAGACCAGCTGAGTCTTTTGGCCAATATGGTCTCTTTTTTACACTAATAAATAGATGGCTTTTTTTTTCTTTTGTCTTTTTCTTTTGGTGTATGCACGGAGGAAGAAGAGGTGCCCTAAGTAATAACCATTTTTGCATTTATACTTGAACTTCTGTGCAATAAATCAAGATGGAGATATTCCTTAAGAATTTATTTCCAAGTTAATATGTTTAAATGATAATGTACATATGGAATTAAGCAATTATCACTTGCTTGATCTCTGTCCTTTCAAGTTTATGATAACACCAGATATTTGAAGACAAATATATGTGAAGTTATTCATTACATGCTTATCAGTTATAAGTGATTCTAACAGAATGTCATCATGACATAATTCAAAGTCAGTTGGTTAAAAGAAAAAACAAATCTCAAGATATGAGCAGTTGGTACCATTCCACAGAATGTTTTATGAATTAAAATATAATTTACTATTGGCACCTATTTTTGTTGAACTGTTAACACTAGTCCATATTTTTTGCACTTTAATTATTCAGTTTGTTTACTCATAAATCATTTAAAAATATCTGAGAAGGGTGGCTACTCGATTATGACAAATACTTTGTTATTTTTACATATTATATATTATTATTTGATAGCTGAATATTTATTAAAACAATATGAAATGTAAATTTAGGTTAAAAAAAAAAAGCCATAGCAAATTCTTTTTAAATTTGGAGCTGCAGGAGTCTGTGTTTCAAACAATTTTTTTATTTATGCCACACTTTTTTTTTATGGTTCAAGGTTTATAGACTCAATAAGATTCAGCATTATTTCCAAGAACTTTTACGAAATTTCATCACTACTCTTACATAAAACACTGAGTTATTTCTTTTAATCATCAATCACACAACTGCTCTGAATTTTCCAGAACTTTTAGCCTCAGCAAGCATCAGAATCACAGCACCTCTCTTAGACACTTTCACATTCTTTCTCTCTCTTTTTTCAGTGTTGTGGTCAGCAGTCTAATGATTTCGAGCTTTTATTCTTCAGTGTTTCCTTTGTCTTTGGGCCCTTTCGCATGTCCCTGCTGAGCTCGGTCTCTCTCTCTCTGTCCTGGGTTGAGCCCTTATTCCATGTTCCCCTGCTCTCAGAAGTGAAACAGAACATCGTGTTCCGAAGCTGCCCAGCACACATGCTTCATGACGCTGCCAAGTTTGCAGCTGACCAATTGGCCTACTTTAGAGGACTCACATTTATAAAATTTACAAGTCTTTACTTCCACCCGCCCATTACCTCCTCCCCGCCCTGTCGAAAAAGAGTATGCCAAACGCACTGATAAATCAAAGTTTTTTTGCTGTTGCAACAAAATGAACAGTCATTTCTTTGCCCCAATAGCTGGCTCTCCACCTTGCTATTCCCTCCTGAATCGATGGAAAATATGGGTTGGTGTGTGGTACAAAGACATTCAAAAGTGGTTGTCCCTGTATTAACTAATTTCAAAAGAAATACACAAACAAAATGATATGCTCTTCTATTTTTTGGAGAGATCGGCATTTCTAAAGTAATTCTCTTCCAAAAACGGATCCAGGCAAATCTGTCTTCTTCCAAATTAGGAAGACAGAGTTAGTGCCTTGCTTTTTCAATGAGATCGGGTCAGGCAAGTCTTATGGGTTTAGATATTTTGAACACTCCTTATCGGCATTTGAATTTTCTAAGATTTTATAATAGATTCAAGATCAAGTAGGAGAGGGTAAAGATTTAATGACGTAAAGAAAAGGTGTAGGAATTGGTTTCTTGTAATTTTAGTGATTCCTGTCCCACTCTTCAAGAAAAGGAGCTCAGTCAAGGGTAGACTTGGTTATATCAAGCTCAGGTTATTGCAAAGCTTATAAAATACAGAGCACTCTCTATGCAAAAGAATATGAAATTAAGCCCAAGAGTATGTATCTACTTAGAATAAGAGATGAAACCATAACAAATTACAAACTTTAAAAAGCATCCAGAAAAATTGCATCATTACCATTAGTATTAAGAATTATTGTTACTATTATAACTTCACTGTTTGACCCACCTATGTAACACTTCTTTTCCCTACTTTTTTGACTTTATCGTCTTTAACCATTCCTCAAATATCCAAAACCTTATAATACTATCTTGTGTGAAGAGAATACAAAGATAATTTTGTTTTTCTTCTGGTATAGCAGATAGAAATATGTTTTTTGTTGTTGATGGTTTCTAAAAGATTCTTTCAGCTTGAGAACTATTGGTCATGCCACAGCTGCAACCTCTCTTTCTCCAGAGGTGCTCGATGCCCTGAGAAAAGGCCTCAGAGACTCCAGACCTTTTGATCTTGCTGGGCAGGGCTCCAGCTGACCCCTTGGTCCTTGCTTCAGCAACTGATACAGCATCCCATTTGGTGTCCTGGGTGGAAAGAGCAGGGATCGAGATGCTGGTGATGAAGCCTTTTTCTGGAGAACCCTGAGCAGAGAGTGGTGAAGCATCTCATTCCAAACCTCCTCTTTGGTGCCAGAGTTGGATTTTAGATACCTGGGGAGGCTCCACATGGTACAGGGTGTCACTGGAGGTCAGCAAAAATTAAGAGAGTGCATTCAGGCTACCAGTCTTATCCACAAACCCAGAATGTAGAGATTGACCCTCTGGCTGGGCTGGCTCTCCATGCCTCCAGCTACACTTTAAATCCCTGAGAAGGACACACAGGACCTTGGAAGGGGCCTGGGAAAGTAAGCAGCTGTGAAACTAAAAGTTCATTAACTTTATGAAAATCCTCCTCTCTCTTCAGTGCTTATAATAGAGTGAACAGTTGCCGGGTGCAGTGGCTCACACCTGTAATCCCAGCACTTTGGGAGGTCGAGGCGGGTGGATCGCCTGAGGTCAGGAGTTCGAGACCAGCCTGGTCAACATGGCAAAACCCCATCTCTACTAAAAATACAAAAATTAGCTAGGTGTGGTGGTAGGTGCCTGTAATCCCAACTACTCAGGAGGCTGAGGCAGGAGAATCGCTTGAACCCGGGAGGCAGAGGTTGCAGTGAGCCAAGATCATGCCATTGCACTCCAGCCTGGGCAACAAGAGCGAAACTCCATCTCAAAAAAAAAAAAAGTATATATATATACATGAAAATAGAAATGAACTATCTGGCTAAAGTGAATCCTATTTAGTATTCTCAAAATTTTAAGCTCCACAGGGCAGGGATTCTGTCTGCTTGGGTCACCACTGGATCTTCATCTTCTTCTGAATATTGGAGGGGACCAAAACTAGTTGGCAATGGCCTTCACTTTCTAGAGTTAAAACAAGGTAGCCAACTGGAAGCTACTGGCTAGTGCTCACTTTTAACGTCTTCATATGCCCTTGAGATACTTGTTCTGACATCATCCAAGGTCCTCTACTCCCTACTTCATTTTGTTGTGGGGGTGGGTTTTGAAGCATAGTTTAAGCATCATGTCATCCTCATTTCATTTTGAGGGCATGCTCTATTGCTGCCCAGATAGTCAAATGTCAAGGCTTTTTAGCTGGGACTCTTCCAGATGTATTACAATGCTGAAACTTTTTTAGAGTACAAAAGCTCCTTACCCTGTTTTTAAATATCAATTTAAGATAGTAGAAAAAGATTTTTGAAAATATGAACATGTTTTCTTGTTTCTTGAGGATTCTGAGATGCTTCTTTTGGTCTGTGGGGAGAAAATAATGCAGTCAGTTTTGTCAACGTGAGATTATTTGGGGTCTCTTCATTTCTTAAGCTTGCAAGTCACAATATGGTATATAAATCTTCAGATAGTGAGTCAATAAGTTCTGTTCCTCCTCACTATTTGTACATTTAGAGGGCAACATTGTGACTTTCAGACAAGAAATGAAGAGACCCTGAGACCAGGCATGGTGGCTCAGGCCTATAATTCCAGCACTCTGGGAGGCTGAGGCAGATGGATCACTTGAGTTCAGGAGTTCGAGACCAGCCTGACCAACATGGTGAAACCCTGTCTTTACTTAAAAAAATACAAAATTAGCCAGGCATGTGGGTACATACCTATAATCCCAGCTACTTGAAAGGCTGAGGCAGGAGAATCTCTTGAACCTGAGAGGCAGAGGTTGTAGTGAGCCAAGACTGCACGATTGCACTCCAGCCTGGGTGACAGAGTGAGATACTGTGAAAGAAAAAGAAGAAAGAAGAAAAGAAAAAAAGAAATAGAGAAAGAAAGAAGGAAGGAAGGAAAAAAAAAGAAAGAGGGAGGGATAGATGGAGGAAAAAAAAGGGAAATGAAGAGACCCAAATTAATCCACACATTGACCAAATCAACTGCATTATTTTCTTCCATGGGCCAAAAGAACGCATAGATTACACAGAATATTAGGGCTGGGATGACACAATGTCTCCTCCCCTTTACATTACTAGTGAAGAAACTGACCCTCAAGAGGATTAACTGAATTGCTCAAAGTTGTAATCATGAGTAGCATCAATTAGAAGTTCTATAAGGGAGGCATAATAAAGTTATTCTTCCAAATAAGTGTCTTAGTTCATTCAGGCTACTATACCAACATACCATAGATTGGGTGGCTTAAAAACAAGGAAAACTTATTTTTCAAAGTTCTGCAGATGGGGTGTTCAAGATAAAGGCAGCAGATTTGGTGTCTGGTTAAGGCCAGTGTTTCCTGTGTGCATACAGAATGCCTTCTCACCATGTCCTCACATGGTGGAAGGGCAAGGGGTAACTTTTGGGCCTCTTATTTATTTTTTTAAGAGTCAGGGTCTCACTCTGTCACCTAGACTGGAGTACAATGGTGCAATCATAGCTCACTTGAACACCTGGGCTGAAGTGATCCTCCTGCTTCAGCCTCCCAAGTAGCTGGAACTATAGGCTCGCACCACCACACACAGCTAATTACAAAAATATTTTTTTGTAGAGATGGGGTTGGAGGGTCTTGCTATGTTGCACAGGCTGGTCTTGAACTCCTGGCCTTTAGTGATCCTCCCACCTCAACCTCCCGAAGTGCTGGGATTACGGCTCTGAGCCACCACACCCAGTCCAGCCTCTTTAATAAGGGCATTAATCCTATTCATTAGGGATCCACGTTCATTACCTAATCACCTCCCAAAAGCTCCACCTCCTAATATCATCACCTTGGGGGATAAAGACTTCAACATAAGAATTGGCAGGTGTATGATGTTCATTGTGGGATTGCAATAAAAAAAAAAAAAAAAAAGAATTGGGAGGTGGTAGGAGGGGGGACTTGCAAACATTCAGACCATAGCAGTAAGCTTTGAAATTTTCCTTATCTCTTATTTTCATTTTTCCATCAGCTCTTATCTCTAATACCATGATAACTGTGATTAATGATGTCTGCGTCAGTAACATTTGAAATCCTAATACCTATATATTATGATAAGGAAGAGGAGACCAAGAACACCAGAGACGTTATCTTGGACTGACTTGACATTGGCATGGTGCTGGCCACTGAAAGAACACTTTTGGAAATGTTCTGAAATAAATTGAGGACATTTGAACCTTGTCTCAATTGCCTACAGAGTACTGCAAATGCAGGACTTATTCATTTATTAATTTATTCAACAAACATTTATTAGAGCATTGCTCTAAGCCAGGCACTTTGCTCAGAGAGGCTTATATAGATAAAATAGACATGGATCCTGCTTCTAGATCATAACTGAGTGGAGAAGCCAATACACAATGTCCAGTAATGCTCCGCAAAATAACACTTTGGTCAATGATAGACTGCATATAGGACATAGGCATTATAAGATTATAATGGAGCTGAAAATTTCTATTGCCTAGCAATATCATACCTACTGTAACATTGCAGTACAATGCATAATATGACTCAAGTCAAAGTGTTAAAAAAATTAAATTCATAACATAAAAGTGTTATAGTAAGCTAAAATTAATTTATTTTTGAAGAAATAATTTTTTTTATAAACTTAATGTAGTCTAGGTGTTTATAAAGCCTACAGGAGTGTACAGTAATGTCCTCAGCCTTCACATCCACTCACCACCACTCACTCATTCCCCCAGAGCACCTTCCAGTCCTGCAATCTCCATTCACGGTTAAGTATCCTACACAGGGTGTACTGTTTTTGCTTTTTGTTTTTTGAGACAGACTCTTGCTGTGTTCCCAAACTGGGAGTGCAGTGGCGCTATCTTGGCTCACTGCAACCTCCACCTCCCAGGTTCAAGTGATTCTCCTGCCTCAGTCTCCCGAGTAGCTGGAACTACAGGTGCCCGCCACCACGCCTAGCTGATTTTTGTATTTTTAGTAGAGACAGGGTTTCACCATGTTGGCCTGCCTGGTCTCAAACTCCTGGCTTCAAGTGATCCACCTGCCTCAGCCTCCCAAAGTACTGGGATTATAGGTATGAGTCACTATGCCCAGCCTATTTTTAAAATCTTTCGTGCCATGTTTTTACTGTACCTTTTTAATATTTGGATACATAAATATGGACTGTTAGTTGCCTACAGTAACATGCTGTACGGGTTTGTAGCCTAGGAGCAACGGGCTATACCATATAGCCTAGGTGTGTAGTATGCTCTACTATTTAGGTTTACATTAGTACACTCTATGATGTTCACAGGACAAAATCACCTAATGATACATTTCTCAGAATAGATCCTCCTTAAGCAACACATGACTGTATTTGTTTCTACTGCTGTGATGCAAATTACCAAAAATTTGGCAGTTTAAACCCACACTTGTTTTTAGCTCACAGCTCTGTGGATGAGAAAGTCTGTGCACCACACAAATGGGCTCTCCTTCAGGTTCTCACAGGACTGAAATCGAGGTGTGTCAGGCAGGCTGCATTCTCATCTGGAGCTGGGATCCCATTCCAAGCTCCTGTGCTTGTGACAGAACTCAGATCCCTGAGGCTGTGGAACTGAAGCTCCTTGCTGGCTGTCAGCCAGAGGCTGCTCTCCGATCCTAGATGCTGCCTGCCTTCCTTGCCACATGGCCCCCTCCATCTCCACGCAAGCAATGGCTTACTGTTCTTGCATTGGATCCCTCTCAGACTTCAAACCTCTTTTGAAGAGCCTTATCTCTTTTAAAAGCTGACCTGATTATGTCAGTCTCACCAAGGGTAATCTCACTAATTTAAGGTGAGATTTGGCATATTAATTACATCTGTAAAATCCCTTTGTCATATAATATAACATAATCATGGGAGCAATACCTCACCGGCCCTGTTCACACTCATTGGGAGAAGATTTAGGGAATCACTGGAGATCATTTTAGAATTCTGTCCACAGCCTACAGCACATAACAAAGAGTAAGTATATAGTGAAGGCAGCTACAAAGAGCTGGGGGAATGCAGAGAAGGGTAAATGTAACTCTGCCTAGTGGCAGGATGGAGTTAGGGTAAGAGAAGAGGTAGAGTTGAGCTGATTGGGAAGAATGAGTAGGAACAGAACAGGAAGGAAAAGGGCAGGCCCTTCTGCTTCACTTCCATGTGTCTGCTTTATCTCCGCGAGTACAGCTGAGGCCCTTGGGTACATGGAGCAGGCCACCTGTGGGAACTTCCTTCACCAACCCCCAACATACCAACCATAGTCATGGACTCCTACGTTGTGTTCAAGAAATATTTTGTATTGATTCCATATCTAATTAATTTTTTAAATGTTATTTATTTAGAGACAGGGTTTTGCCATATTGGCCAGGCTGGTCTTGAACTCCTGGGCTCAAGCAATCTGCCCAACTCAGCCTCCCAAAGTGTTAGGATTACAGGCATGAGCCACCATGACCAGCTACTATCTAATTGATTTGTGATAGTCATGTAATCATGAACCTCTTGCCTACCTTATTCTTACTATCTCTGCATCAGAGGTTTCACAAAAATAAAATTTGAATTTTGTAAAACGTTTTCTCACACACACACACACACACACACACACACACACACACACACACAGGAAATATCTAGCTGATTTTTGATGACTGACTTCTATTAACCTCTTCCACTGTTTTCTTTCACTAATCCTACCCTCTTTGCTCACCTTGCCCCAGCTGAGTCATTCCTGATCAGATATTGTCTCAGCCAGGATTCTTCAGAGAAATAGAACCAGTAGGAGAAAGACAGATGGACAGATAGAGCTAATTTCAAAAAACTGACTCATGGCATTGTGGAGACCCGCAAATCTGAAGACTGGAAGTGTAGAGCCCTCAGGCAGCCTAGAAACTCAGTCAGAAGTTAACTCGGCAGCCTTGAGGCAGATTTCATTTCCAGGAAAATCTTGACTTTTGCCCTTAAGAATTTTCAACGGAGTGTATAAAGCTCATTCCCATTATCAAAAGTAACCCCCTTTACATAAAATCAGCTGACAACAGATATCAACCACACCTACAAAATATCCTCACAGCAACATCCCAATTAGTGTCTGAATGAATAACTGGGTAATACAGTCTAGCCAGGTTGACGTATACAGCCAGCCATAGCAGATGTCTTCAGCCAAGTGTGGGCATTCCAGGCCAGTCAAGCCCCCCGGTGACTGAACTCCCAGCCAACATGTGGAGTAGCAGTGATACTGACCAGCTGCACCCAGTCAACGTGAAATTCTGTGAAATAATAAAATGGTGGTCGTTTTAAGCCACTAAGATTGAGGTGGTTTGTTAGGTAGTGATGGAAAATCAAAACACCTACAGACTAAAAGGAGGCCTTTAGACACAAATCCTTAGGTACAGATATAAGGTGGAACAGCTCTGCAAACAGCAGCAAGATTTTGAGGCCCAGCCTTCGGAGCAAGACCATTCATGTGGCTTAGCTCCAGTGAGCTCAGAACCATGTTCAAAAAGTTCTTCAGGTATCCATCAGACATGTGTTTATTACCTTCCCCCTTCTTAAGAATACCTGGTTTCTGTTTGGGAATCCAAAAATAAGTACCATCTCCTTCCCCTCAAAGATGAAGCATATGACCTTGTCTAGGCCAGTCAGCATCTCCTTGGATGTAGTGATTGATTCAAAGATGGATATATGACCTAAACCTCTTCAATCAAAGTGACTTTCTGAGCTTTTGCTGAAAATGGTGGCAATGATGCTCTTTCTGCCTCGCTGGTTGTCAGTTTTAAAGCACACACTTGCTTCCAGGAGCTGCTGGCAGCCAGTTGGTGACCTTGAGAGGAGTTAAGCATTAATCCAACAGCCTGGAGGGAAGAACAGAGAGAGATAAAGATAAACGATGTCTTTAGTCCTACCACTGAGCTGCTGGAGTAAGCCTCACCTGAAGCTTACTTCCTGCTGGCTTTTTGGCAAATTTCCTTTATTATTTAACCCTACTTAAGGTGCATTTTTTGCTATTTGCATCTGAAAGCCTGTATGTATCAGGGCCATTCTTAAAGGAGAGAGAATTGTTATGAGTTCTGCAAAAACCTCAAGAGGTGTCTACAAAAAGGTTGTAAGTCCTTTTCACCTCTATCAAGAGTTGTTTTGAAAGCAGGACAATGGAAAGAGCACCTGTGACATCCCTACTGACATCAGGACTCCGGACTCTGCATGTCACCGGTTAGGAAGGGAGAATGATGGATGATGAAACTGGAACTAAAACTTACTGAGCACCTACTGTGAGCCAGGCACTGGCCTGGATCCTTCACACACATTATCTTACCAAATATCTACAAAATGCCTTTGAGTGGTTATTCTAATCTCTGCAGATGTGGAAGCTGAAGCTCGGAGAAGATAATTAAATTGGCCAGGGTCATGCTGCTATTTAATTTCAAGCAAGTTTCAAAATCTTGCTTGAAGAGTTCTTTCTGACTCCAGTGCTCCTTCCCTCCCGCAGGAGTCTTTAGACTCCTACCAGAAGCACCTTCTCATATCAGTTCTGTTACGATCACAACCACAGTAACTGACAGTGAGGATAAGGAAAGGAAGGCATAAAACCTTGGAGGCAGGGGTGTGGGTGTGGGGAGGAAAGAACTCTACCCTCAGCCTCGCTCTAATAGTTGCACAGACTGTCAAGCCTCATAGCCAGATGTATTCCATATAGATTCTTCAAATGTCAGAGCAGAGTCATCTACTCCAACTTTCTCCTTTTATAGTTGAAGGAACTGAGTAAGGCCAAAGAGGTCAACTGACCTGCCCTAAGGCCACACAGCTTAAGGCTGAACTAAAACCACCCTGTGTTTTGCTTCACCTCTGGTTTGTAGCATAGACTGTTGTTTGAGATTTTGGAACCACATGTCCTGGGTTCGCTGCTTGGCCCTGCCACTTACTGAATAGTTTGGGCAAGTTATCAAATCATTCTGGGCCTTGATTTTCTTACCAGTTAAATGTGGAATTTTAACAACCTTATCTCTTGGATATAAATCACATAAAATAGTGTCAGGGAACCTAGTGAGTTGTGTGTTAACTTCCACGGATAGGCTCACAACTCACTGCCTCATTGGCACTGATTCTCTTCCCATCCAGCCTCATCTTCAGCATCTCTCAGGTGTCTTTTTACACTTTGGTTACCTCCAGAGTGATCTAAATTACACTCTGTCACTAATCTGCCTGGATCTGCTCTAGAAGAGAACTTACAATGACTATACCATGAAATCAGGGAGGCGAAAAGGCAAGAGCCCTAAGTTTAATCTTAATTTGTCTAAACTTTAGTTTTCCTTTTTTCTGACTGTTGGTGGAAGTAGGAAGAGGAAGGTTCTTGTTTCTCTTTCCATCCTCCCACTATTGAAATCTGCCACCATGACAGGATCTGATAAGCTCATTCAGTGGTAACTTACTGATAAGGCTTAACCAGTGACTTTTGTTTTTAAGAGCAGTTGCAAGTTTCACCCAAGGTCAAAGCCTAAACCAAAGGATCTCCAACGTTAGGGTTTTGGTATCAATCAAGAGTGGGAGAGGTTTGCATTTTGGGTTGTTTTTGCTGGTGTTGGATCAGGGAGAATGAAAGGAAGGAAACCCAGAAGATTTTTAATAAATCCAGGTCCCATCTTCCAGGCTGGGAGCAAGCAAACCAGGTTGGCAAGTGGGAAAGGACGTGTTGACTCTTCCCCAGGACTTCCTGTTAGACAATCAGAATTGGCTTTGAGGGAACCTAGGGGTGGGGGTGGAGGACAGATCCACCAAGAACCAAGGCCTTTAGTGAGGACCAAGAAACCATGTGTCATATCCAAGAAACCAGAAGGGGACGGTGTAACCCGTGAAGAACCTCTGGAGTAAGACTGAATCCAAAGCCCACACCCTTCTCTCCCTTGAGCAGGCTCTGTGCTGTGGGGTGGGGACACATTCAAGGCTCTGAGATGGATGACACTCCCTACTGTTACTGCCCCTCTTGCCACCCTCTACTCTCAGGGTTGGCACACCTTCCAAATAATTGAGGGAGCGGGGCAACAGAGAAGGCAATAACCAATGTTACCAAGAGTCTCTTGGACTTTGGAAGAACACCGGAACTCCAGCCGGGTCAAAACCATCAGTCCACGTGGTGTTCTCTCTGCATTTCCTTCTCACATTCTCTGAAGACCTGAGGTGGAAGTGGGAGTCCAGGTAGAACAACTCCTCTCTTAGAAGAGAAGACCTAGGCCAGGAACACAGGGCTGGGCATGGGAGCATGAGCCGCAAAAGTAGCAGCACATGCCTTTCTGGTGAGGGGCCCCTGTGGTCCCAGGGCTTACTGCAAGGCTCTATGCAGCAAGCACTCTATACAGACTTATCAGATGAATGTCTTCACACATACATGCCTCTGGCTTTTCAAATGCGTTCAGAAGGCTGTAGTGTGATTATGTGATTAATACCATCCCTAATTCAAAATTTATAATTCTTATTTAGTCATTAAATGGACAGTAAAAGACCCATAACATAATTTTGACTTTCTCTTTTTTTTTTTTTGAGATGGAGTCTCACTCTATTGCCCAGGCTGGAGTACAGTGGCACCATCTTAGCTCACTGCAACCTCCGCTTCCTGGGTTCAAGGGATTCCCCTGCCTCAGCCTCCTGAGTAGCTGGGACTAAAGGTGCATACCACCATGCCTGGCTAATGTTTTGTATTTTTAGTAGAGTTGGAGTTTCACCACATTGGTCAGGCTGGTCTCGAACTCCTGACCTCAGGTGATCCACCCACCTCGGCCTCCCAAAGTGCTGGGATTACAAGTGTGAGCCACCGCACCCGGCCCAGTTTTGACTTTCTAAAGGGATTCTCACTCTTGAGAAGCTTGGACACATTAGGCTACATCATTGCCTTTTCCTCTCCTCTCCTTATAACTGCAGTGTGTGCCAATTATAGGTTTGTGAATGTGAGTCCTTTGCCCAGCCCACTCACCACCAGAAAACAGCTATTTGTTGTCCTCTGCTACATATTGGATTAAATTAATGAAATAAACATATCTGTTTAAAACTTCCTTTTAAAAAAGCGTCAGTGTATTTTCCATTGAGAAATATCTTTTATGTTTTTCCCTGGGGTGAATTTAGCCTAATCCATCCTTCCTACCAGCTCCTTTACAATATGTTGATTTGGGAGCAGATTCTTCTGGGG
The DNA here is from genome assembly GCF_001604975.1 of Cebus imitator. Lineage (NCBI taxonomy): Eukaryota > Metazoa > Chordata > Mammalia > Primates > Cebidae > Cebus > Cebus imitator. Next base: position 487,267 of record NW_016107960.1, on the reverse strand, counting down.
AAAAACAAAAAACCGAACTCCACTTTCTGAATTTTCCCACTCACAGAAAAATTGAGCTAGATGTGACCTACAGGCAAGATATACCTAAGTTGTCTGGGGTTGGCACTCAGATTGTTAGTTAAATATCAATTCAAGGTCAATGGCACACTGCTAACTTTGTTCAGTTTTCTTTCCACTAAAATAAATTGACCACCAGACAATTTTTGGTTATATTTCTAACATAGCTTTTAGTTAAGTGACAAAATGTTTAAATTTACAAAAGTGTACTTTAAAACATTCAAGCAAAATAGAAGAGTGTGAAGAAAAATGCCCTCATTAGCCCATAGACAGAAGTGATTACAATTTGAAATGTTTAGGAAGATAACAGTTGTGCTTACCTAAGAGATCGTTTTATGTTTCTTTGTTTTTCCTCTCTCCTATAAATGATGTAGAAATATAAACAAATGCATGTGTATAAAACACTGAAGAAATGATACTATCTCCATGTTAAACTTCTACCCCTACTCATCATCTTTGTCTTCCTCCTCCTCATCATCAAAGAATCAGCTACCTTCTGTGTTTTGTAGGGAAATCTGTGCCTGTTCCTCTTTGAAGCAAGCAGACTATGTATCCTTGGAATACAGATCTGTGGCCTGGGACAACTCACTTTCCCTCTCCAATTTCTCTACAAAATATGAGGGGTCCTTAGAACTTTGATACTAAAACAATTATATACCTTTTATATAATTCAAAATAAAAATAAAACTAGACCCTAAATTAAATGTCAGGATATCCAGCAATTTGATTTGCCCCATGATGACTGTGTCCTTGCTTTGGGGAAATATTAAATAAAGCATTAAATAAATAAATATAGTATTATTTTATTATTATTATTATTATTATTATTATTTTAATATAAATAAAGTATCAAATAAATACATGTCTTTCAGTACATGTATTTCTGCTTCTTCTGGATTTGGCAATCGAACCCCAAAAGCACAAGGTACCATACATTCTCTCTGAGCTCTGAAGGTCTATGATTTGTCAGTTATAATTTGGAGAACAGAAGTGGAGGTGGTGAGATTGAAAACCATAAGTAATATCAAATAAAGATACATAAGAATAGATCGTTTTGAGAGGTGGGAGAAATGAGCAAGAGTATTGCTAATGAGAGCCCTACTTCTTAGATGTGGGATATACATAGTGAATTCCAAAGAATACAGTATATAAAGGTGTTAAAAAAAAAAAAAAAAAGAAAAGAAAAAAAAAAAAGCTGTGTGAGAAGACCTGCCTGGAAAAACTGCTGAATGGAAGGAGTTAAAAAAAAAAAAAAAAGTAACTTTACAGTGGAGAAATCTGACAAACACTACTCGGTCAGGTGATCAAGTTCAACATCAACAGTCATAAATCATGTTGGTAGTGTAAACCCTTGATCTGATGCAATAAAGTGGTATTTTACCTCTATGGTCTTCTAAAATCCATTACCCCTAATCTAATCATGAGAAAAACAGCAGACAAATCTCAATACAGGAGCACCTGCTTACCTCTTTCAAAATTAATCATCAGTAGTCCTCAAAACTGTCAAAATCAAGACTAACAAAAGTCTGAAAAACTCTCACAGCCAAGTAGAGCCTAAAGTGACGTGACAACTAAACACAGTGTGGATCCTGGATGCAATCCTGGAGTGGAAAAAGGAATTGTGTAAGAACTAAGGAAATGTGAATCAATCATGATCTTTAGCTAATAATTATAGGTCAATATTGCTTCAATAATTGTAAAATATTTTATTATTAATGTCAGATGTTAATAATAGGTGAAACTGATTGGAGGGTTCATGGGAACCCTATAGCATCCTCAATTGTTTTTTAAATCTCAAGCTGTTCTGTTTCACCTTTTCACCCAGGCTAAAGTGGCATGATCTCAGCTCACTGCAACATCCATCCTGGCCCCTATGACCTGGGTTCAAGCCATTCTCCTACCTCAGCCTCCGGAATAACTGGGATTACAGGTGCCTGCCACCACTCCTGGCTAATTTTTGTATTTTTAGTAGAGACGAGGTTTTGCCATGTTGGCCAGGCTGCTCTCAAACCTCAGGTGATCTACCCACCTTGGCCTCCCAAAGTGCTAGGATTACAGGCGTGAGCCACCACACCTAGCCTAAAACAATTTTTTTTTAATGAATAAGCAATTATTTAAAACAAGAATGACAATGGCTTGATGGCATTACACATTTTTGTACAGGCTCACCACACCCAGACTAGGGTTTTTTCTTATTTATATGTTGGAAAGGGAGACTTTTTCAACTCTGCCTAATGATTTTACCTTAACTGATTTTTTCCTGACGTTCTCTGCAGTGAAAAGTGCAGTTAGAGCAGACATTACAGTACATGTGCATTATTAATTTACTTTGTTTTTCCATGGCTAACTCACCTGTTCTAAGCCACAGCCACCTGGCACCTTCAATGTGAAATTTATAAGGCATACGGTATGTGTTCCTCATAGAAAGAGTAAAAGTTATAGCCATAACAAGATTGGCTTTCGGGTATGCCGTTTATAAGCTGTGTAATAGCGTTGGACAAATTACTTAACATCTCTGAAACTCAATTTTCTCTTTTATAAAAAAAAGAAAATCAGCAACAAAACTGTGCAGGATTGTAGCGAGTGAATATAAAGTATGTGATACCTGGAACATAAAAGTTCTCAGTAAATCACGCTTAATAAACAGTAACAAATAATGATCAGCCCAAACCAAGAGAAGATCATCTCCTTTGGTTGTAAGGAAATAGGACTTAGGCAGCTCTTTCCTTCCAATCCGCCTTCCCACTTTCACAGGCCACACTGCAGCGAGCATTGGAAGGCTCTCTGCCAACAGCAGCGCCGGTTCGTTATCTAAGTGAGCCTTGGTCATTAAGCAAAGTCAGGGTCTTTGTTACTGGTTTCATCCCCACTGGCCTTGCAGAGAAAGCCCAAGCCACAGGGTACATCTCCGCCTGCCAATGCCCTGTATTCCTGAAACAAAAAGGCAATAAAAAACACGACAGTTAGTGTCAGACGCGGAGCCCGGGCTTGGGAGCGGGCAGGGAGGGCTCCCTTTTCTCCTTGTTCCGCAGCACCTGTCACCGAGACGGGAGATGGGGGCCCGGCCCCGGCTGGGCAGCGCCGCTTCCTCCTGCCCCCGCCGCGCTCCCTCCCGAGCGGCTCCGGCCCGGGCTCCCGGCAACGCGGCGGTGCGGCCGGCGCTGCGGCGAGAAAGCGCCCATTGAGGGCTTGCAGCTGCCAGTGCCGCCTGCCCAAATCGACATAAAGCCTGGACTTCAGCTCCAGTGAAGAAGACACTACTGTGTTCTTCCTGAGCCCCAGTCACGGCTATAAAACATTAAAAGCAAACTGGTGATTGTTAAACACTGCATTTGTTTACACCCCGAATCTTGAATCACAATGGGGCAGCTTGGGCTGCCAAGGCCCGGCGAGGCCCGGCTTTCTCCTGGAGGCTGGAGTCTGTTCTCCGACCCAAGGGACACAAGAAAAGTTGAGTAAATAGCACATCGCATTTCTTTTGTCAGATGTTTGCTCACGAAGACTTCAATCGGATATTGGGGGGCTTGGGTTGAAGGACAAGTACTTGCAGAATCAAGATGCTGTCTCCCGTTAGCTTTGAGGCTTTCTAAAGCATCCTGAAAGAAGAAAAAAAAAAAGCCGAGCTACATAAAATATATCCGGCCGAATTAGGGCGTAACAGGCATCCTAAAAAAAAAAAAAAAACTACTTGGAAGAAAAAATGGGAGGGGGAAATAAACGAAATGATAATGGCAGTGTGGTTAAATGGTTAAGCCAATGGAACCTCAATTCACGATTCTACTCTTGCAAATCTGAAACAATGTTTCATTAAAAAAAAAATTTTTTTTTAAAGCCCCTCTGCGTTCCCCTTTTCCCAGGCTACAATACATAAAACAGATTTCCTTTTAAATGCCTCTATTTCGCTTTTAAATTTTTTAGGGTTTTTTTTTTTTTTCTTGTAAATATCGTGTAAGAATTGTGTGTGTGTGTGTTTTTCCTGGTTTAAAAAGTACATTATAATTTGATAAATTGAGAAGATGCAGAAAAGAAGTATAATGAAGAAAGTAATTATAAGTCCCATGATTTCAATTAGCAGTTGCTTACAGTCTTATGTATTGCCTTTCAATCTTTACATACACACTTGCACACACAGAAAGAAAGAGAAAAAAATGAACATACCTAAATGGAATTCAATCCTATTTAGCTTTATATCATGGCTTTTTTTTTTTTTTCCCTTCTGGTAACCATTTCCCATGCCATTAGATGTTCTTAAAAGGATGGTCTGTACTGACTTTGGAATATTTCTAGGCTGTTTCTTTACACTGGAAAAAGTTCAGACAGTTTATTTACACCATGCCATACTTAGAAACGAGAAGAGGATGCTTATAGTTAGAGATTACAAGGAAATGTATTTTGCACTAGATATATGCCACTTTCTTCAGAATCATTTAAGAATTGCAGCTGGATTCTGCATAATATTTGGCAAGTACAAATATAGTAGTACGATGAAGTTTTCTCACCTTCAGATGTACTCCAAAAAGAGAAATGAGAAGGATGAAAATAGAGTGTGAGGGTGGGGTGTGGACATGAGAAGTAGAGCCAGAGAAAGGGAGACAATGCTCATCTACGCCCCCCCACACACACATAAACACACACAGGTACACATGCGCGCACACACACAAACACACCAATTTCTGTAAGGCTTGAATCAGCTGACATGATCTCTGTTTCTTAAGAACCTCAGAATCAGGCTGGACATGGTGGCTCATGCCTGTAATCCCAGCACTTGGGGAGGCGGAGGTGGTGTGGCAGGGGTGGAGTGGGAATCTCTTGAGGCCAGGAGTTCGAGACCAGCCTGGCCAACATGACAAAACTCCCATGTCCACTAAAAATACAAAAATTAACCAGGCATTGTGGTGCCTGCCTGTGATCCCAGGTACTTGGGTAGCTGAGGCATGAGAATTGCTTGAACCCTGGAGGTGGAGGTTGTAGTGAGCCACTATACTCCAGCCTGGGAGACAGAGCAAGACTTTGTCAAAAAAAAAAAAAAAAAGAAGAAGAAGAAAAAGAAGAACCTCAGAATCAAAACTCAAAAGAATCCAGTGGAAAATCACAAGGATTAAGGGGAAGAGACATATTACATATTAGAAATGCACAGCTAACAATGTGACAGCAGACAGGTCTGATACGGCATTGCTTGTGTACCTCTTACACAGAGGGCTGGACGCTGGACATGGAAACATAGAGATGAATAGATAAGTTACAGGTCTTGGTCCTTGGAGTTCACAGTCTAATGGGGAAGACAGGGTATAAGCAAGTGGTTTCAGCACAGCTTTGGAATTACATAGAGAAGTGAATGAAGTGAGTGAGAGCCCAGCAGAGGAGAGACCAGGATTCACAGAAAGAAGATCCCAAGATCTCAGAGAGGAAGGAGCCTTGGAGCCAAGTAGAGAAGAATGAGACCTTACAAACGTAGGGGAAAAGGAGACATAATGGGAAAAATTTTAACAGTTGAACTAATTTAAAAAAAAAAAAAAAGGCAAGTGTATTTTAAAATGTCTTTTCTTCATAGGCTTGGGAACCAATGTTATTGGATACAGACTTGCCCTTATTTTTGTAACAAGAGATATTCCTTTAAAAGTTTGGTATATGGCAAACTGTGATATTTTAAGCATATTTCAAAAAAGAAGGGACTCACCATTTAAAGAAACTGAACTGTGAATTTGTTTGTCATCTAGATAATCACTAATTTGTCTTTTTTTTTTTTTTTTTTTTGAGACAGAATTAGTCTTATTGCCCAGGCTGGAGTACAGTGACATGATCTTGGCTCACTGCAACCTCTGCCTCCCAGTTCAAGCAATTCTGCCTCAACCTCGCAAGTAGCTGGGATTACAGGTGCCTGCCACCACACCGGGCTGATTTTTGTATTTTTAGTAGAGACGAGGTTGCACCATGTTGGCCAGGCTGGTCTTGAACTGCTGACCTCAGGTGATCCACCCCCCTCGGCCTCCCAAAATGCTGGGATTACAGGCGTGAGCCACCGTGCCTAGTCTATTTGTCTTATTTCATATGGACTTTACACACCACCTGTAGTTAGTGCAGTCATGAAAATAGCATCTCCCCACCTGTTCCACTCATTAGTGTCAAACCCAAAAGGACCTTGAGTGGGTTTTAGGTTTATTTGCTTAAGCCCACCCCACAACCCCCACCCACACACATTCACTTACCCTACTTATAAGTGAGTATTGCCATTAAGACGTCAAAAGGCAGCCACAGCACAAGCACATGTGGCCATGGTGAATGCAAATGTTAAAGTTTAACCTTTTTTTTCAAAGCAAGTGTAATTGATTTTGAAAAGTATCATATTTGCAAAGCTAATTTAGTATTTTTAATTCCCACACTGGTTTTTCTTAACCAATTTGCAGCCTCCCCAATCTACATGGTGACGACTTTTATTTATTTACTGATTGATTGATTGATTGTAGTTTAAGATCATTTTATCGAAGATCAAGAGGCTGGGAGAGGGAGGGGGCAACTACAGCCCCCACCAACTCTACCAGGGAGAATGGACCCCTCCCTGCCCCCTGCCCTCTAAGTTGCTCCCCCTGTATTATGGGAGGGGACTTTGTGCAAACTCTGCCCTGAGGGGGTCACAGTGACTCTTAAGGTTGGTCAGGGCTATAATTACAACTTAACAAACAGAGAAACCAAATGAAGAGGCAATTTTAGCTACTCTCCCAGGTAGGCCCTTAAATTGTCACCTGTTAGAATACATTTTCTGCAGGGACTGGAGCCTGCCTCTTCAGACAAGCTCTCTGTCCTTGGAGTCATGAAGCTGTCATTCTTGGGAAATGGATCATGCTCCACCCTTTAACCGAATAGAGCACTTGAATTCTTATAGTACTGAAAAAAATCTATGAATTTAAAATGGGAAGAACATGTGCCACACAATCTGGCTGGAGGGGTAGGAGGCGGGAGTCTATTCTTATCTTTCTGTATTTTTCCTCTGATCACCAGACCAGAATGTGTTTCACTGTGGTTAGAGTAAATAAAGACTCAGGATAACTTTTCTTTTTTCAAACAAAAACAAAAAATTCAGTCGTCCTGAAAAGCACTGATAATGTGAAATAAGACAACCGTAGTTGTTATTTAATGGGTCATCTTGGCTTTATTTTTCTTAAATTGGATGTTGTTTTTTCAGAATACTCATGTTCCATGGATATATTTCTAGTTTGAAGAGAGTTAAGCTACTTTTCAAGGCTATGCTTAAAAAAAAAATAAGTCGCTTTAAACGTTGCATGATCCTGTTTTGAGGGTCTTAGGTCAATTACACTATTGTTATCTTTCTCTTCTGACCATAGACTATAACTATAACCATTGTAAAAAAAATAATTAAAGAAACGTTTCTATGTTAACTTTGATTCTAGATGACTTACCTGGTCTCACTCCGTTGCCCAGGCTGGAGTGCAGTGGCGTGATCTAAGCTCACTACAAACTCCATCTCCCAGGTTTAAAGGATTGTCCTGCCTCAGCCTCCCAAGTAGCTGGGATTACAGGTGCCCACCACCACACCTGGCTATTTTTGTATTTTTAGTAGAGATGGGGTTCCACTGTGTTGGCCAGGCTGGTCTCCAACTCCTGACCTCAAGTGATCCACCCTCCTCAGCCTCTCAAAGTGCTGGGATTAGGCGTAAGCCACTGCACAGGGCCTGGATGACTTAAGAATATTACTGGCCGGGCGCAGTGGCTCACACCTGTAATCCCAGCACTTTGGGAGGCCGAGGCTGGAGGATCACCTGAGGTCCGGAGTTCAAGACCAGCCTGGCCAACATGGTAAAACCTTGTCTCTAAAAAAAAAAAAAGAAAAGAAAAGAAAGAAAAAAGAATATTACTAAAGACATTGTACTACTTATAACTACTACATAATAAATTACTCCCCTAAACCAGTAGCTTAAAATCCTCATTTTACTTTGTTCACGGTTTTCTGGGAATTCAGGATGTGCTCAGCCCGGGCAGCTTGGGTTTTCTCATGCAGTTTCAGTCAGATGTTGACTGGGGCTCCAGTCACATAAGGATCAACTGTTGTAGGTCCAGCAGTTGAGGCCCAGCTCTGTCATAGGTCCACCACTTAAGGTGTCTGCTGTGAGCCTGGCAGAGGCTAATAAGGGAACCTACACCAGCATGGCTATCTTGGAGTAATCAGACTTCCTACATGGTATAAGTCTTTCTCCAGAAAGGCCCAAGAGAATCAGACAAGGGCTTTTTCCAGCCGGCCTCAGACATCACATAGCATCACTACAAGATTCAATTGGTTCCAGTTGAGTCGCTAAGATTGGACCCTTCTAAATGGAAGGAGTATCAAATAATTTGCAGACACATTTTTAAACTTCCATCCATGTGCTTTTGTGTTGCTTTTTTTTTTTAATTTTCACAAACAACTCAGCATGTATTCTCTTAAGCTAAAAACTCCAGAAGTTTTTGAGTTCACTTTGTCCTTCCAGAACCTAGCACAGGGTATGTGTTACAGTAAATGAGGCCAAATATTTGTTAAACTGAACCAAAGGCTGACAAGCCATGAACTCCTGCCATCCACATGAAGGAGGAATTTTGTGGCTGCCAAATTTTTCTTTTGATATGTTAGAAGGCTCATCATGCTGATAATGGTACTATATATATAGATAATTAAAAAAAACAAAAAACAAAAAAACCAAAAAAAAAACCTTGGTTTTTTTCCAAGGTAAAGGAGTCTCAGTAATCCTGTAGTCCCACCCTTTACCTTGTACCTCCCAGCCCTCCTCACCCCACCCCAGTTTTATAGCTGAAGCCCAGAGAAGTTAAGTGAACTAACCAAGTGATAAAGGTATGGTCTCTAGTTGTATTCTGTTGATGCAAAAGTATTTGCAGTTTTTACTATCAAAAGCAATTCCAGGCATCATTTCTTGTCCATTACAAAATATTGTTTTCTCACTTACTATTTGGGGTTATGACTTTATCAAAAATTGCAGGGACATTGTGGGGTTTAGATCATTTTTATACATAAGGATAAGGTCTGCCAACCTGTTGATCTCAGCAAGAATTCTTTCCCTTCCTGACCTTTCTATTCATTCCATCAGGCAGATAAAGAAAAGGCCCAGAAAGATCTCACCAGGAGGCCATGGGACTCCAAGTTGCTCTCCTCAGATATAGGTCAAAAAAAAAACTAACTTCCTGACCCTTTCTTCATGCCTTGCAGTAAGATCTTGTAGTTTCTATGTCTGGGGCAGTGCTGAGTCTAGAAGGCTTCCTGTGATTTACAAAAAGCCTGTGAGGAAATGGAGATGCCCCTGAGCCTGCCTCAACCTGTAATAGTGATCCGCTGTATTTCCAGGAGGTGACCCATCATACTGTGATGTAAGACATGGTCCCAGCCCTTTGGGTTCAGGAATGCAAAATGTCAAGTCATCTATTTTGCATCACAATGATGCAGTTTTGTCAGGAACGATAGTATTTTTAAAGTGATCACCCAGTTGATTAACGAAAGGAAAGAAATCACTCCTTCTCCTTTGAAGTTTGCAAGGCTTCCCTTAGCAAAAGAAGGCTCTTGCTTTAGCTTGTTCTAGGACCATATTCAAGACTCTTTCAATTTAGAAAATTTCATATTTATTAAGAAAGGCAAATAATAGAACTAGTATATAAAATTAATTTGTTAGGTCAGTCAACATTTCTTTAAGTGTTGACTTAAACATTGAATTGATGTTTGTGTGAATGACTGACTGGCATATAGTGAGCACTCAGTACATGTTAATTTCCCTTCTTTTTCCAACAGCATTGTAGGGGGAATGACTCATGCTCACAATGTTTAGTATTTGTCTAAAATACTCTGAGTCTTCATTACCAAAAAATAAAGTTCAATAACATTTGACCTCCTAATTTACTAAGGCAGAAAAACCTTCTAAGCTCCTTGTATGAGTCAGGTTTCTCCAGAGAAACAGAAATAATTTGTGTGTTGGGCGGGGGCAAGAGACTTACTTTAAGGACTTGATTTACGTGAGTATGAAAGCTAGCACATTACAAGAGCTGCAGTGAGTAAGCTGGAGATCCAGGAGATCTGACGGTGTAATTCCAGTCTGAGGCCAAAGCCTGAGAAGCAGAAGAGCTGATGGGGTAAGTTCTAGTCTAAATGCTGGCAGGCTGACGACTCAGAAAGAGCCAATGTTTCTGTTAGAGCTTGAAGGCAGTGGGGGGTGGAAACCTTATGTTCTAACTCCAGGTAGTGAGCCAGAAGGAAAGTCCCCCTTACACATGGTAGCACCAACCTTTTTGTTGTATTCAAGTCTTCAACTGACTGGAAAAGGCCCATCCACATTAGGGAGGGCAATCTACTGAGTCAACTGATTTGAATGTTAATCTCATCCCAAAGTACCATCATAGACACATGCAGAATAATGTTTGACCAAATTCCTGGGCACCCCATGGCCCAGTCAAGTCAACACATAAAATTTACCATCATACTCCTTTTCCGTTGAGCACTAACCAAATTGAAATGTCAGAGAATTTGTGTGGTTGTAATAGAAATGATTTTCCGGTTAACCCTGTTTTACCAAATATGTGTAGTGTATCCAGTTCTCTTTAGGTTTCACTCTTTGCTCATAGCATTTCATTTTAGGGCATGCAAATAATTGGAATGCCCCCTTCTCCCTGCCTCCTTCTTCCTTCTCCCTATCCCTGTATGGGAATACAATGTTCACTCATAACGTTGAACCAGAGGAGGATGTTCTATGTAACATTGATTCTGTGACCATCCTAGGAAGGAATGCTAGTGAGAGCTCTTCATCTTTACTCCAGGAATTAATAGACTTGTCATCAGAGGTATTACAGGGCTTGCAGTTACAACGAAGCTTCACAACCATTCTCAGACATCAATCACATTTGGTGCTTGTAATTCAAAGGCAAATCATCTGTACAATTATGATTTATATGAAATTTAGGAATCATGAATGTGCTTTACTTTGGTCTTATTCAGAAACCAGTAGCTTTTCCTCATGGAGGGTAGCAAGTTTGGCTTGCACAGTGGAGGCTGTGTGCTGTGCAGGTTAACAGCATGCAATTACCAAGGCTTCAACGGCAGCTCTACCAACACAGAAGCAAAAGTGGAAAGCATGGCAGACTTCTTAGAGTAGAAATAGAACCATAATACTGAGGACACTGGATTGGATGATTGGGAAGCTATGGCCAGTGATGAGGAGACAGAAGAAGAAGGAAACACAGTTCATATAGAAGTAAAAGAAAACCCCGAAGAGGAGGAGGAAGAAGAGGAAAAGGAAGTTGAAGAAAGTGAAGAAGAAGAGGAATAAGAGGGCGAAAGTGAAGGCAGTGAAGGTGAGGAACAAAATGAAAAGGGGTCAGATGAGACGGAGTCAGGGAAGACATTAGGTGAAAAGCCAAGTAAAAAAATGGGCTCAGATTCTGAATATGACTCTGATAATGAGTGGACTAAAGAAGAAAGGGCTGGCTGGGTGCAGTGGCTCACGCCTGTAACCCCAGAACTTTGGGAGGTCGAGGCAGGCGGATCACCTGAGGTCAGGAGTTCGAGACCAGCCTGACTAACATAGAGGAACCCTTTCTCTACTAAAAATACAAAATTAGCCAGGCATGGTGGTACATGCCTGTAATCCCAGCTACTCGGGAGGTTGAGGCAGGAGAATTACTTGAACCCATGAGGCAGAGGTTGCAGTGAGCCAAAATTTTGCCATTGTACTCCAGCCTGGGAAACAAGAGCAAAACTCCATCTCAAAAAAACAAAAGTAAATAAAATATAATAAAATAAAATAAAGAAGAAGAAAGAGCTTATGATAAAGCAAAACAAAGGATTGAAAAATGGAGACTTGAACATAGTAAAAATGTAAATACCGAAAAGCTAATAGCCCCTATTATCTGCACACTTGGGCATGTGGATACAGGGAAGACAAAAATTCTAGATGAATTCTATCGTACTCGTACAAAATGGTGAAGCAGGTGGTATCACACAATAAATTGGGACCACCAATATTCCTTTTGAAGCTATTAATGAATAGGCTAAGATGTTTAAAAATTTTGATAGAATATATGGATTCCAGGAATGCTAATTATTGATACTCCTAGGCATGAGTCTTTCAGTAATCTGAGAAATAGAGGAAGTTCTCTTTGTGACATTGCCATTTTAGTTGTTGATATTATGTATGGTTTGGAGCCCCAGACAACTGAGTCTATCAACCTTCTCAAATTTAAAAATGTCCCTTCATTGTTGCACTCAAGAAGATTGATAGGTTATATGATTGGAAAAAAAGTCCTGACTCTGATGTGCCTGCTACTTTAAACAAGCAGAAAAAAAATACAAAAGATGAATTTGAGAAGCAAGCAAAGGCTATTATTGTAGAATTTGCACAGCAGGGTTTGAATGTTGTTTTGTTTTATGAAAATAAAGATCCCTGCTCTTTTGTGTCTTTGGTACCTACGTCTGCACATACTGGTGATGGCATGGAAAGTCTAATCTACCTTCTTGTTGAATTAACTCAAACCATGTTGGGCAAGAGACTTGTGCACTGTGAAGAGCTAAGAGCACAGGTGGTGGAGGTTAAAGCCCTCCCAGGGATGGGTACTATAGATGTCATCCTGATCAATGGGCATTTGAAGGAAGGAGATACAGTCATTGTTCTGGAGTAGAAGGGCCCATTGTAACTCAGATTTAAGGCCTCCTGTTACCTCCTCCTATGAGTGAAGAACGAGTATAAAGAAGTAAAAGCAGTTCGGGGGTATAGATTCTAGGAAAAGACCTGGAGAAAACACTGGCTGGTTTAGCCCTCCTCATGGCTTATAAAGAAGCTGAAATCCCTGTTCTTTTGTTTTTTTGAGATGGAGTTTCCCTCTTATTACCCAGGCTGGCGTGCAACGGCGCGAAGTGTGCTCACCGCAACCTCCGCCTCCTGGGTTCAAGCAATTCTCCTGCCTCAGCCTCCCGAGTAGCTGGGATTACAAGTGCCTGCCACTACGTCCAGCTAATTTTTGTATTTTAGTAGAGACAGGGTTTTACCATGTTGGCCAGGATGGTTTCAGTCTCCTGACATTGTGATCTGCCCACCTTGGCCTCCCAAAGTGCTGGGATTACAGGTGTGAGCCACCGCATCCAGACTAATTTTGTATTTTTAGTAGAGACAGGGTTTCTCCATGTTGGTCAGGGTGGTCTCGAACACCTGACCTCCGGTGATGCATCTGCCTCGGCCTCCCAAAGTGCTGGGATTATAGGCATGAGCCACTGCACCCAATCGAAATCCTTGTTCTTAAAGATGAATTGATCCATGAGTTAAAGCAGACACTAAATGGTATCAAAGTAGAAGAAAAAGGAGTCTATGTCCAGTCATCTACACTGGGTTTTTTGGAAATTCTACTTGAATTTCTGAAAACATCAGAGTGCCCTATGCAGGAATTAACATTGACCCAGCACATAAAAAAATATGTTATGAGGGCTTCCGTGATGTTGGAACATGACCCTCAGTATGCAGTAATTTTGGTCTTTGATGTGAGAATTGAATGAGATAGGGACTGATCGTTTAGGAGTTAGAGTTTTTAGTGCAGAAATTATTTATCGTTTATTTGATGCCTTTACAAAATATAGACAAGACTACAAGAAACAGAAACAAGAAGGATTTAAGCACATAGCAGTATTTCCCTGCAAGGTGAAAAGCCTCCCTCAGTACATTTTTAATTCTCGAGATCTGATAGTGGTGGGGGTGACAGTGGAAGCAGGTCAGGTGAAACAGGGGACAACCCATGTGCGTCCCAAGCAAAAATTTCATTGACATCAGAATAGTAACAAGTATTGATATAAACTATAAACAAGTGGATGCTGCAAGAAAAGGACAAAAAGTCTGTGTAAAAGTAGAACCTATCCCTGGTGAGTTGCCCAAAATCTTTGGAAGACATGTTGAAACTACAGACATTCTCGTCAGTAAGATCAGCCGGCAGTCCACTGATGCACTCAAAGACTGGTTCAGAGATGAAATGCGGAAGAGTGACTGGCAGTTCATTGTGGAGCTGAAAAAAGTATTTGAAATCATCTTATTTTCCCACACGGAACAGGGACTAGAGTAAATGCAATACTGTGTTGTAACATCCCAACAAAAACAAGACAAAAAATGGAATAGATGTATCTAAACACGATGAACTTAAGGAAGGAAGGAAGAAAAAGAGTGTATAAAGTGTTTTCCATGAGAAACTAAGAAACTTACACTGGTTTGACAGTGGTCAATTACATGTCCCCACAGTTCCAATGTGCCTATTCACTCACCCCTCCTTTCCCCAAACCTTCTCTACCTGGCTGCTGTTTTAAAGTTTGCCCTTCCCCAAATTTGGATTTTTATTACAGATATAAAGTTCTTTTGATTTTATACTGATTAAAACAGTGCTGCAGCATTTGATTAACCAAAACAAAACAAAAATAGAACTATAAAAGCAATGGTTGAAGAAGGATCTTTGTGCTTGTTTTAGATAGAACTCATTAGATTTTTACTTGCTATGCTAAAGAGACTATTATCTCCATATAATCTTATAATCTTTAGACACACAGTGAGGTAGTTACTGTTATTATCACCATGCTAAAATTTGAAAACAGAAACAGAGAGAACATATGTAACTTGTCCTAAGGTCACTTTGATTTGAAAGTAGGGAGTGTGGCTCCAAGGCTAACCACCAAACTAGGTGTCCTTTTGTTGGGACCACTCTCTGTCATCCAAGCAAACATACAGCCTGCCTCAGTGATCCCATAGGGGTGCTGCCTTGCACTGTCAAGTCCTATGGAAATACTGGGCAAAGTTTCCTTTCTGCTTTCAGGCCACACTCCTTGAATCTCAGGTAGGAGACTATGGGGGATAAATGGAAGCCCAGATCCAGTTGGGTCAGAGGCCACTCCTCTAGATCATTCCCTCTCCAGAGCCCTTAATTGTACAACACACCATCAACCACATGTCCCTTAGAGTTTTGTACTGTCAATTCCACTCAAGACTTGGGTTTCCCTTTAACATTTTTGTTGGTTTTGTAATAAACATCTTGGTGCAGAATTTTAATTCCACAACCAGCTGGGCTACCCTCAGTAACACCCTCAGTAATCATTATCCTCCCCTTCACCCACTGCTCACTTGATCACTCAACACATAGAGAGAGTCTCCTCCATTCCCAATGTAGACTATTAGAGAGGAGATAACAGTGGCGAACAAAGGCAGCATGGTCCCTGCCCTCACGGAGTTTATAGTCTAGTGGGGAAGACAAACATTATTCAAAGAGTTGCATATAAATATAAAACTATACTGTGACAAATGCCACAAGGGAAAGGTGCAGGGTTTGATGAGTCCAGGACCGGGAATTGACCTAGTCAGGGAGGTCAAGGAAGGCTTCCCTAAGGAGGTGGTGAATAGCTGAGAACGGAAGAAGCAGGGATGTGCCCCACAGGAAGAACACTCTCAGAAGCCCAGTCAGCAGCAGAAACGAGTGTGGTGTGATTTTGAGGAACCGAAAGAAGACCGGCATGGCTGCAGAAGAGAGGTTGGGGGTGTGATATGTGACGAGCAAAGAGAAGTAAGAAGCAGCAAGACTGCGTAGGCCTGTGATCAGGATTCTGGCCTGTATGTCTAGAGCAGCTCTTTTCAATTTGGCTACATGTCAGAACCACCTGGGAAGCATTTTTAAATACCGGTTAAAGGATTCCATTCCAGAACCATCAAATCTAAATTTCTGGAAGTGAGAACCAGGCATAAGTTGTTTTTTTTTTTTTTTTTTTTTTTTTTTTTTTTTTTTTTTTTTAAGCTTCCAGGTGATTTTACTGTGAAAGCAAGAATCATTGACATATAGCAATGAGAAGTCACTAAAATGTCTGAAGATTATGCATGTGCTTTGAATCTTTAGAGGGAGTTGGAAGCCGCCATCATCAGATTTACATTTCAAAAAGCATTCTCTGGGTAGAACCATGGAGTTAGCAATGCTAGTGTTTGGGAGTTCAAAAAGGAGACCAATTCAGTGACTACTATTTTTTTTTTTTTTTTTTTT
>NW_016107960.1:448874-470333 GCF_001604975.1 Cebus imitator | reverse complement strand
GGAGACAGAGTCTTACTCTGTCACCCAGGCTGGAGTGCAGTGGCATGATCTTGACTTACAGCAATCTCCACTTCCTGGGTTCAAGCGATTTTCCTGCCTCAATCTCCCGAGTTGCTGCGATTACAGGCACCCACTACCACCCCCAGCTAATTTTTTGTATTTTTGGTAGAGGCAGGGTTTCACGATGTTGGCCAGGCTGGTCTTGACCGCCTGACCTCAGGTGATCCACCTGCCTCAGCCTTCCAAAGTGCTGGGATTACAGGCATGAGCCACCATACCCAGCCTATTACGTATTTCTTAAGACATTTAATGCCAAGTAACAGAAACCGCACTCCAATTAGCTTAAACAAAAAGAACGTTATTATAAGAATATAAAGGTATCTAATGGAATATAAGAATAAATCTGTGGCTAGAGTTCAGGAAAAGCTAGAATCACGAACTCATGACTTCACAGTTCCTTCTCCCCAGCTCTTCCTCTCTTGCGTATCTGCTTTTTCTTTTTCTGTTCTCAGAAACTAGCTTCCATCACTTTTCTTCTTAACATGAACGAAAATATGACAAGTGACAGCTCTTGAGGTTTAAGCCCTAGAGCTCAGGCATTAGAGGGAAACACTCTTAACTCTTTCAGGACAAAATCTAAAATCCTAAGGAAGAAACTCATTGGCTTAGGCAGACTAGCTGTCCTTCTCCAGACCAATCAACTGTGACAGGATGTAGGAGCTGGAGAAAAAGCAGTGACTATCACACATTGATTCATATACCCTACTGAACCATTGCCGAAATGGGTATTCCCATGATAGTCTGAGGGGATTCCTTTAGGACTTGATTTGCAAGCCCCAAAAAAGCAGGGGCTGAGCAAAACATGCAAGTTTGCCATTACACCCCAACTGAGTAAATTAACATATGTGATCCTCAAGACCTAACTGAAGACAATTCTAAAAATGCTGATAATTATGCAAAATATTTCATCTCCCTGAACTAGTGGTTGTTTTTTTTTAACTGTTATGAAGGCACCTGAAATTTCCAAAATTTTGAAAGTTTTATATTTTTTAATGATGTATGCCAAGAGATTTGCATTTGTCTGTGATTTGAACTATTGTGTTTGAACTGATTCTTTCAACAAAGCAATGCACTAGGTCTGAAATTATCCTAATTTTAAATATCATTTGCATTTCTGTAGATAGAAAATTATGTAACAAATTCTAGTTCTTTTCATTTTCATTTGATTAACACTAAGACTCCCCCAAGTTCTAAAAGAAATAGCAGGAGTTAAAATTTCAATTGCATCTGGGAAAATATGTACTTTGTTCCTTTGGAAATAAAGGAGAACATGTTAGATGACAAGTCATAAAGATGCTGGTCTCAATATGTATTCTTTTGAAGCTCTAAGATGAAACGAGGGCTATGCACATTACTGGTGATGAAAATGATAATAAATAAAGATCTCTTATGAGTCTTCTTATGGAAGGACATTGAAAAATAGAAGAAAATAATCAGGCCAGCAGTTCCCTTCTGACTTCTCAGTGAATAGTCTTCTCTGCAGGGAAGAGAGACAGACTCTACACCCCATGTGGTCATGACTTATGGACTTTCCCTCAAGGAATTTGTAATCTAGTTAGGACTGAACGTATATATGGCTAATGACATTTATACAATAATCCATTCTTAAGTATTCGGTAGGCAAAGAACATGAGTGTAAACAGAAGTCAGAGACCAGGAGTCCAAGTAGGCTTGAGTGGCCCTTCAACAGCTGGCCCTCGATGAAGCTGAGAAGCAGATGCAGTTTGCCTTGGGAGCCGTTGTGCCCCAGTTATCAGCACAGACTGTTTCCTTCCTTTTGGCCCCTCTGTACTTAACCTTTAATTTCATTCTTCATTTGCTAGATGGTACCTATCATTCTTTCCAGTTTTACTTCTAGCTCATTTTCAACAAATCCCTGCCATGGTGCCAATTGAGACTTGAAACTGAAACACAACAGATCGGTGGGTTGGAGAATTGAGTTCTAGTCCTTGCCTGCTCCTCTCATTTGGTGTAGTTTAGGGAGATATATGTATTAATCCCCCAGGCATCAGTTTCCTTATCGTAAAAACCAATAGGGAAGAATTAGATAGATACTAAACTCTCTTCCAGTTATTAACTTATTAGTCTATAAAACAACAGCTTTTAGATGCATTTTTTCTTTTTTTTTTTCTTTTGAGACAAGGTCTCGCTCTGTTGCCTAGGCTGGAGTGCAGCGGTGTGATCGCGGTTCACTGTAACCTCCAACTCCTGGGTTCAAGCAATTCTCCTGCCTCAGCCTCCTGAGTAGCTGGGATTACAGGCACCCACCACCGCACCCAGCCAATTTTTTTTTTTTTTTTTTTGTATTTTTAGTAGAGATAGGGTTTCACCATGTTGACCAGGCTGGTCTCAAACTCCTGACCTTGTGATCCACCGGCCTCGGCTTCCCAAAGCCCTGGGATTACAGGTGTGAGCCACTACACCTAGCCCACACCCAGCTAATTTTTGTATTTTTAGTAGAGATGGGGTTTTGCCATATTGTCCAGGATGGTCTTGAACTCCTGAGCTCAGGCGATCCACCCACTTCAGCCTTCCAGCATGCTGGGGTTACAGGTATGAGCCACCACGCCTGTAACCACACCTGTAAAAGCTCTGCATTTGTATTTTTTAAAGTGAGAAAAGGACAGTCCCCGTTATTCTCCAGTATAGTTTACTGCAAGAGTCAGCAAACTTTTTCCACAAAGAACCAGACAGTGAATATTTTAGGCTTTGTGGGTCATACAGTTTTCGTTGCAACTACTCAGTTCTGCCATGGTAGCAGGAAAGCAGCCACAGACAACTTCAAAAGTTGTTTAAAGCAGGTGGTGGGCCAGAGCTGGCCTGCAGGGTATACTTTACAGACCCCAGGTTTAGAGGATGCTGTCTAGAGCCAAGTTGCTTGAGTTCAAAGCTCAGTTCTACCTGCTTACTAATCTCTTTGTGCCACAATTTTCTTATCTGTAAAACATCTACCTTACAGGTTGTTTCTGGGGACTAAATGAATTACTATGCATAAAGCAGTCCTCTATTCATGAACTTTCTACCTGCGATCGTAGATATTGTCAAACCTTTATACCAGAGCAAAACCACATAAAAGTGGCCGGTCTCCAACTATTGACTCTAGTGGCCACTTGCATGGTATTACTTTGACTCTAATGCCAAATGATCTTGCAGCCTTCTGCAACGTAACTTGTTGATAAGCCAAGAAGTTTCTGAAGAAAGCATGAAAAAGAAAAACTTGGCAAAGTCACCGCTGAAGTACTGAGCCTCATGTTAGGGAGAATACTAGGTTTGGGATATTTATTTATTTACTATTTTTTGAGACGGAGTTTCACTCTTTCGCCCAGGCTGGAGTGAAGTGGCGTGATCTTGGCTCACTGCAACCTCTGAACCCCGAGTTCAAGCAGTTATCCTGCCTCAGTCTCCTGAGAGGCTGCAATTATAGGCAGCTGCCACCATGCCCAGCTAATTTTTGTATTTTTAGTAGAGACAAGCTTTTGCCATGTTGGCCAGGCTGGTCTCAAACTCCTGACCTCAGGTGATCCACCCACCTCAGCCTCCCAAAGTGCTAGGATTACAGGTATGAGTCACTGCGCCCGGCCAGTTTTGGCTATTATATAGTAATACTAGGATTGTAGTATTATATAGAAATTCACAAAGGAATTAGGGAAATATTAAGACATCATTTTAACAGGACCCAATATGGATTGGAGAATGGAGGTGGTGAGGTGGTAGAAATGAGGGTGTGTGCAAACATTCCCGGACAGGTAAAGGGCTTCAGAACAGATGTGTATTCTCTTTTCCCTCCAAATTCAGTGACTGAAAAAAGAGCAGTAATTATCAACTCCTCTGCCACAGTTGCGTGGTAAAATTATGTGGTAGAGTATTTTATAGCATTTCAGGTTTGAGTTTTGCCTTCAATTGCATCATCAACCTGCCTGGTTCCTCCTGTTTTTCACCTGACGTGGTGCCCAAATTTTGTACAAGATTATTAATCTTTTACAAGGGCATTGTTGACAGTCCTGTAATCATGTATACAAGTCATAAATCTTTTCTTCGATAAATCAATGGTGCCTGTTATATTTGGCAAGTATTTCCCCAGCATTAGCTGAACTGGAATGATAACAACAAGGCCATGGGCTAGAAAAATGAGGCCTGGATTTATTTTTTATATTACCATATTGTTTTTAGAGACAGGGTCTCACTCTGTTAGGCTGGAGTGCAGGGGTACAATCATACCTCACTGCAGCCTAGAACTCCTAGCCTCAAGCCATCCTCATGCCTCAGTCTCCCAAGTAGCTGGGACTATGGGGTATACCATGGACATGGATTTAACTTAGGTTCTTATCATGGTTTTGTCACTAGCTGTGTGATTTGAAGCATTAACTAACTTTGTATCATAGAGATAATTATCAAGCTTCCCTGGGTCTTGGCTTTCTTATCTGAAAAACAGAGTTAAACTACATGTATACAGCACTTGCCAATTCTATAGTTCTGTATTCCTCAAGTAGAGATTAGGTGATCCCAGAGGTCTGAAACTCTTTGCTAATGATCCCAAAGCCTTTCCCTTTCAAAATGTCTCCTCAGTTTGTGGTAATGACAGATCAGTGAATAATTACAGAAGTTAGACTGAAACCTGCCTAGAAGTGATGTAACACAGATGTAGAATAAGGAGCACATTAACCCAAATGGAAGAATCATCCAAGAATGAGGCAGCACGTGCTGCTCTCCAAGAGTCAGAAGACCCAAGGGGAGATTTGGTTCTGTTGCTTACCACCTATGGGACCTAGGAGTTTTCCCAAGTCTATTTCTTCATCTGCAGAATGAAAATCATGATACATGCTCTGCTTACAACCCAGGGCTGGTGGGTCAAATAAAACAATTCATGTAAAAGCCATCTTTTTTTTTTTTTTTTTTTTTTTTTNATATGGGGTTTCACCCTGTTATCCAGGCTGGAGTGCAGAAATGCCATCTTGGCACAATTCAACCTCCACCTCCTAGGCTCAAGCGATCCTCCCACCTCAGCCTCCCAAGTAGCTGGAACCATAGGCACATCCCAGCATGTCCAGCTAATTTTTGTAGTTTTGGTAGAGATGGGGTTTCACCATGTTGCCCAGGCTGACATCAAACTCCTGAGCTCAAGCAATCCGCCTACCTCGGCCTCCCAAAGTGCTGGTATTACAGGCATGAGCCACCACACCCAACCCATAAAAGCCCTCTTTAAACATTAAAATTTAATACAAAAATCATTGTAAGTGTGGTTCCCTTCTTAAAACAGAAAACATAAACTACCTTTTTCAAGTACATTAGTGGTTAAAGAATCTAATAACTTATAAAACATCCTAAATTATCCACAGTCATTCCTTCCAAAGTCATTCTTCCAAATACAGAGTTGCTCCTTTCTGTTTATAACAACAGAAAGGAAATCCTTGTTAACGTTGTGATGCATCTACCAGCAACGAGTTTAAGTGTTTCAGTGAAAAATTCTAGCCCTTTTTTTAAAAAATCAGTATTGTCAGAATACAGCCTTGTCTGATCCAAAGTGTTTTCTTGGCACACAGCTCAGCAGGATTCAGAGAAAAGTCTATATGACAGGAGCTAGACTGGGGAGGCTGATGGAAATGTGTCTCCTTTATTCTGAGCTTGTCTGAATGCTAGGGGCCAGGTTCTGTTGGAGCGCTGACAGCTCTGGGTCCCCTCCAGGGGAGGCAACAAAGGCTGGGGTTTCTTTTGAAAAATTATTTCTGAGCAGTGAGATTGTCCAACACAGTTTCCTTGATAAAGGGCTCATTATCTATCAGTATGCCTTTGCCCTTAATTTTTATGCTGGCAGTGCCAACACGAACATACTCAGGCAAATCCTTTCACCCAGACAGCTGTAACAGCAGCCTGATAATTTAAGCCAGTGCTCAAGGCTTGGGTGTGGAATATAATCAACCATGGGCTAAATTTCCTATTAGTCGAATCTCCAAGAAATATAATTTATTAGCTTGCTCTTCATCATGTTTATGTTCCTTGTCCCTTTCCAAAAGCAACCTCATTTTCAGATATGCATAGTAGAATGTTTCAGAATTGCATCTTTAGTTCAACTAATGCATTACTTATGGATTTAAGGGAGTTGCTTTTGTTGGAGAAAGGTGGCTCGAAAACTTTCGAAAAAGTAACCTTCTGAGAAAGAAATTAATACAATGAACTCATGATGAATCAGTCTGACAGAATCTTTAAATGGTGGAGAAAATCTGGTATCTCCCAAATCTGAACATAGTGATTAACTTTTAGTCTCTAAAGGTGGGACTGGAATATGATGTTAACTGAAGAAGCTGAATGCTAAGTGTACCATAAGCCAACGTTGTAATACAGTTTTAATCAAATGGAGTGGCTATATAGAATCTACACAAAAGGAAGCCAGAGAGGAAGAGTGAGTTCATATTTATTAGGCAGTCCAGCGGAGAAGGTTTCTGGGATGGGGATGAAACATTCTGCTCACTAGGAAGATGGACTCCGTTGGGTGACTGAGACAATTCCATAAGGTTTTCCAAAGCCAGGATGAAATATCCTTCAAGACTCTCTACCACCATTTATTCTGAATCTATGCTCATTAAAAACACTTCTCAGTGAATAAGTTCTGCCTCCAGGTTTTCCTAGTATTGGGAAGGGGGCTATGTGAACATGATTGCAGGCTGCTATGCATGGAGGTACAGGCTGTGCACTGGACAAGAGAAACATATGAAAGGCAGCATCAGTCACAAGACAAAACTTGTAGATTTGAATATTTCTTATTACAACTTTCTGGCAGATATTAGAAAATTCTAATTGTATTTAACAAAATCAGTATTTCCTAATAATTTTCTGACTTGATGAAATTAGAACACCATGAAGAAGATCCTTATACTTTTCTATTTTTTGTGTGACTTTATCGAGATATAACTGATATATAATAAACTATACATATTTAAAGTGTACAATTTAATGAGTTTTTACATATGCCAATAATCAGGAAACTATAGCCTTCACCCCCAAAAGCCTCTGCATGCCCTTTATAATTCAACCATCTCTCCACTCCTGCCTCAACCCAGCAAGGTGGCAGAAACCCACTGGACTGCTTTCTGTTACAGATTAGTTTGGATTTTCTAGAATTTTATAAAAATAAAACCAAGCTGGGCCGGGCGCGGTGGCTCAAGCCTGTAATCCCAGCACTTTGGGAGGCCGAGGCGGGTGGATCACGAGGTCAAGAGATCGAGACCATCCTGGTCAACACGGTGAAACCCCGTCTCTACTAAAAATACAAAAAATTAGCTGGGCATGGTGGTGCGTGCCTGTAATCCCAGCTACTCAGGAGGCTGAGGCAGGAGAATTGCCTGAACCCAGGAGGCGGAGGTTGCGGTGAGCCGAGATCGCGCCATTGCACTCCAGCCTGGGTAACATGAGTGAAACTCCGTCTCAAAAAAAAAAAAAAAAAAAAACCAAGCTGTATGTATACTGTTTACCTTGTCTTGCTTCTTTGTATTAACATCATAATTTTAATATTCATCCATGTTGTGTGTATCAATAGTTTGAGGGTTTTAGGGCCATGGTTGTGAAGAAGATAGAGACCCGTGATGGGAAGCTGGTGCTGAGTCCTCTGATGTTCTGCTCAAGTGCAGCCATGGCAGCCCCTCCCAGCCTACGCCTCCTGCAGCTGCCCCAGAGCCTATGAGAAAGGCCACTGTGCAAGGAGCACAGGGAACAGGAGACACACCTGAGGCTCAGCCTTAGCCCTCAGTTCACCCTGGGTGGGGGGAGGGGGAGAGTTTACTGCCTGGAGCGCCTCCCTTGCCCATGCCTCCAGCCACAAAATAATTCAATTGCTGCTTTTTTTTTTTTTTTTTTTTTGGTCCAAAATAAAACCTCTGCTAGCTCTGCAAGAAAAAAATATAATTCTGGTTTTTTCTTGCCAAGTAGTATTCCATTGTATGAGAATACCATAATTTGTTTATTCTTTCACCTGATAATGGACATTTGGGTTATTTACAGCTTGGGGCTACTAAAAATAAAACTCCCATGAATATTCATCCACAAAATTTTGTATGGACACATGTTTTTATTTTTCTTGGGCAAATACACAGAATAAGAATCACTGGATCTTACAGTGGATGTATGTTTAACTTTTAAATAAATGGCCAAACTGCTTTCTTGATTATATTATTTTACATTACCATCACCAGAGTCACAAAGTTGCACTTGTTCCATATCCTTGTCAACACTTGGTATTATCAACCTTTATAATTTTAGCCATTCTAATGGGTATGTGGTGGCCATATCTCATTGTGTTTTCTTTTTTAATTTGACAAGTATTTATTGGGTGGTAGAGAATACAAATCAATGTCCTTAATGTGGTTTGGCTCTGTATCCCCTACCCAAATCTCATCTCAAATTGTAATACTGGAATGTTGAGGGAGGGACCTGGTGAGAGGGGATTGGTTCATGGAGCCATTTTCCCCCATGCTGTTCTCATGATAGTGAAAGGGTTCTCACTATATCTGATGGTTTAAAAGCGTGGCACTTCCCTTTCATTTGTGTGCGTTCTCTCTCTCTCTCTCTCTCTCTCTCTTTCTCTTTCTCTCTCTCCCTCCTGCTGCCTTTTGAAGATGTGCCTAGTTTCTCCTTTATTTTCCACCATGATTATAAGTTTCCTATGGTGAAGCCTCCCCAGACATGTGGAACTGTGAGTCAATTAAACCTCTTCCCTTTATAAATTACCCAGTCTCTGGTATTATTTTTATAACAGTGTGAAAATGGGCTAATACATTCCCTTTAAATATGTTTGGCCTTTAATAACTTTTTAAATTTTTATTGAGGTAAAATATATAAGATAAAATTTGCTCTCTTAACCATTTTAAGTGTACAACATAGTGGCATTAATTACATTCACAATGCTGTTCAAACATCACCACTATCTATTCCAAAATTGTTCACCGTCTCAAACAGAAACTTACCCATTAAGCAGTAAGTTCCCATTCCCACTCACCCAAACCCATAATCTCTATTTTCTGTCTCTATGAATTTATCTATTCTAGATATTTCATGTAAGAAGAGTCATACAATATCTCTCCTTTTATGACTGATTTACTTCATTTAGCACATTTTCAAAGTTTATCCATGTCGCTGCATGTGTAACAGCTTTCTTCCTTTTCTATGGCTGAATAATATTCCTTTGTATGTATACACCACACTTTGTTTATCCATTCATATGTTAATAAACTCTTGGGTTGTTTCCTGCTTTTGTCTATTGTAAATACTGCTGCTGTGAACTTTGGCTTACAAGTATCTGTTTGATTCCCCTCTCATTAAGATTTTAATTTGCATTTCTCTAATGACTGAAGATGTTGAGCTTCTATACATGAACTTGGTTGCCATCCACATATTGTTTTTTTTTTTTTCCAGAGACAGGGTCTCAGTCTGTGGCTTATGTTGGTGTGCAATGGCTGAATCCTAGCTCACTGCAGTCTTGAACTCCTGGGCTGAAGCAATCCTCCCACCTCAGCCTCCCAAGTAGCTGGGACTACAGGTGCATACCACCACACTCAGCTAATTTTTAAAATTTTTTGGAGAGACAGGATTTTGCTATGTTGCCTAGGCTGGTATTGAAATTCTGGCCTCAAGCAATCCTCCAGCTTCTGCCTCCCAAACCTCTAGGATTATAGGCTTGAGACACTGTTTTTGATTATTTGCTTTGTTTTGTTCCCCCGGCACTGGAGTGCAGTGGTAAGATCTCAGCTCGCTGTAGCCTCTGCCTGCCATGGTCAGGCAATCCTCTTACCTCAGGCTCCTAAGTAGCAGGGACCACAGGCACATGCCACCACTCCTGGATAATTGTTGTATTTTTTGTAGAGACAGGGTTTTGTCATATTGCCCAGGCTGGTCTTACCTCCTAGGCTTGAGCACTTCACCCACCTTTTGTTCCCAAAGTGCTGGGATTACAGGTGTAAGCCACTGCACCCAGCCCCATATATCTTCTTTGGTAAAGTGTTGTTCAAGTCTTTTACTTATAAGAGTTTCTAAAACACAAGTTCCTTGTTGCATATGCATTTTTGAAAATATTTTCTCCTAAGATAGGGCTTTTCATTTTCATGACAATGTCTTTTGAAGATCAAAATTTTCAATTTAAATGAAGGCCAATTCACTGATTTTTTTTCTTTTTTTTTCTTTTATAGTTCAAGCTTTCTCAGTCCTGATATTTAAGAAATATTTTCCAAACCATTTTTTTTCCATTTTTTGAAGTATTTTGTTAGCTCTTAAATTTAGGTCTATGATCCATTTTAGGTTAATTTTTTATATGGTAGGATATGAGGGTCAAGATTCATTTTGTCTTGCATATGGCTTTCCAGTTGTTTCATGCTCACAGTTTTTTTGGGGGGTGGGGGAATGAAGTCTCGCTGTCACACAGGCAGGAGTGCAGTGGCACAATCTCCACTCACTGCAACCTCCACCTCCCAGGTTCAAGCGATTCTCCTGTCTTGCCTCCCTAGTAGCTGGGACTACAGGTGCATGCCACCAGACCCAACTAATTTTTGTATTTTTAGTAGAGATGGGGTTTCACCATATTGGCCAGGATGGTCTTGATCTCTTGACCTTGTGATCCTGCCGCCTCAGCCTCCCAAAGTGCTGGTATTACAGGTGTGAGCCACTGCGCTCGGCCCTCACAGATGTTTCAGCACCACTTGCAGATTGGCATAATGTGGGGTCCTGTTGATCTGTTCTGAAATGTGGCTCTCACTTACCAGACCCTCAGAAGGATAATCTAGACAGCACTTGCATTCTATTGCTTCAACTGCCACAAATAGAAAAAACTGCTGTCAACCTTCCTTTCACCCTTCAGACCTTCCTCCCTTACTGAGGGCCCATGATGTACCAGGAAGTCTGCTAGCTGCTGGAGTTATATAAAAATAAAAATTCACTCTTGCTTTTAAGAAAATAACTGCACAAAAATCTGTTTCTATGTTTCATATTTTATCAACTCAACTGAAATTATTGTATTTTAATTTTTTTAAGGTGAGTTTCTTTTTGCAGGTGATTTTTGGGATCAAATACTCAGCAAAATTGAACTGAAAGTATCACTTAGGTGGCTCATTTATACTGGTTGACTTATTTTCAGAGTCTTATCCTGAAGTACGAGGACTGAAGAGCTAAAAGAGAAGAATCCCAAAAGCATATATTATGATCAGAGACCTCTGAGTGTAGGTGATTATGATCTTGCTCTCTGGGATACATTAAAGTTCTCACTCCTTCTAATGCTTCAACATCAATAACAGCTTGTACAAGCTCAGAAACAACCGAATGGGCATTATAGTACTGCTGGTCTTCTAAATTCTTCCTCTGGTAGTATATTAGTCTATTTTCATGCTACTGATAAAAATGTACCTGAGACTGGGTAATTTATAACGAAAAAGAGGTTTAATGGACTTACAATTCCATGTGGCTGGGGATGCCTCACAATCATGGCAGAAAGTGAAAGGCACATCTTACATGGCAGCAGGCAAAGGGAGAATGAGAGCCAAGCAAAAGGGAAAACCCCTTATAAAGCTGTCAAATCTTGTGAGACTTATTTACTACCATGAGAAAAGTATAAGGGAAACCACCCCATGATGCAATTATCTCTCACTGGGTCCCTCCCACAATACATGGGAATTTTGGGAGCTACAATTCAAGATGAGATTTCGGTGGGAACGCAGCCAAACCATATCATTCCACCTCTGGCCCTTCCCAAATCTTATGTCCTCATATTTCAACACCAATAGTGCCTTCCCAAAAGTCCTCCAAAGTCTTAACTCATTTCAACGTTAACTAAGAAGTCCATAGTCCAAAGACTCATCTGAGAGAAAGTAAGTCCCTTCTGCCTATAAGCCTGTAAAATTGAAAGCAAGTTAGTTATTTTCTAGATTACAATGGAAGTACAGGCATTGAATAAATACACCCATTCCATATGCGAGAAATTGGTCAAAACAAAGGGGCTAAAGGCCCCATGCAAGTCTGAAATCCAGCAGGGCAGTCAAATCTTAAAGCTCCAAAATGATCATCTTTGACTCCATGTCTCACATGTACCTCATGCTGATGCAAAAGGTAGGTTCCCATGGTCTTGGGTAGCTCCGCCCTTGTTGGCTTAGCGGGGTACAGCTTCCCTCCCGGCTGCTTTCACAAGCTGGCATTGAGTGTCTGTGGCTTTTCCAGATGCATGGTGCAAGCTGTTGGTGGATCTACCATTCTGGAGTCTGGAGGACAGTGGCTCTCTTCTCACAGCTCCATTAGGTGGTGCCCCAGAAGGAACTCTGTGTGGGGCCTCCAACCCCACACATTTCCCTTGTGCACTGCCTTAGCAGAGGTTCTCCATGAGGACCCCACCCCTGCAGCAAACTTAAGCCTCAACATCCAGGCGTTTCCATATGTCCTCTGAAATCTGGGCAGAGGTTCCCAAACTTCAATTTTTGAATTCTGTGCACCCACAGTCCCAACCATGTGGAAGTTGCCATGGCATGGGGCTTGCACCCTCTGAAGCCACAGCCCAAGCTGTACCTTGGCCCCTTTTAGCCACAGTTGAAGCAGCTGGAGCAAAGGTCTCTGGCAGGCCCTAGAAACATTTTCCCCATTGTCTTATTGATTAACATTTGGCTCCTCATTACTTATGCAAATTTCTGCAGCCAGCTTGAATTTCTTCTCTGAAAATGGGTTTTTCTTTTCTTTCATGTCAAGTTGCAAGTTCTCTGAACTTTTATGTTGTGTTTCCCTTTTAAAACTGAATGTTTTAACAGCACCCAGCTCATCTCTTGAATGCTTTGCTGGTTAGAAATTTCTTCTGCCAGATACCCTAAATCATCTTCCTCAAGTTAGAAGTTCCACAAATCTCTAAGGCAGGGCCAGAATGCCACCAGCCTCTTTGCTAAAACATAGCAAGAGTCACCTTTACTCTAGTTGCCAAGTTCCCAAGTTCCTCATCTCCATCTGAGACTACCTCAGCCTGGACCTTATTGTTAATATCACTATCAGCATTTTTGTCAAAGCCATTCACAAGTCTCGAGGAAGTTCCAAACTTTCCTACATTTTCCTGTCTTCCTCTGAGCCCTCCAAACTATTCCAACCTCTGCCTGACACCCAGTTCCAAAGTCACTTCCACATTTTTAGATACCTTTACAGCAGCACCCCACTGCTGCTGTAATAATTTACTTGATGAGTTTGTTTTCAAGCTGCTGATAAAGACATACCTGAGACTGGGTAATTTATAAATGAAAAAATGTTTAATGTACTTAAAGTGTCATGTGGCTGGGAAGGCCTCACAATCATGGTGGAAGACAAAAGGCACGTCTTACATGGTGGCAGGCAAAGAGAGAATGAGAGCCAAGAGAAAGGGGAAACCCCTTATAAAACCATCAGATCTTGTGAGACTTACTACCATGAGAACAGTATGGGGGAAACTGTCCTCATGATTCATTATCTCCCACCACGCTTGTTTCACAACATGAAATAATTATAGAAGCTACAACTCAAGATGAGATTTGGGTGGGGACACAGCCAAACCATAACCATCAATAATTTTTTTCAGGTTTCTCTTTTTCCTTTGTGTCATGATCTTGGCTCACTGCAACCTCTGCCCCTACCGAGGTTCAAGCAATTCTTCTGCCTCAGCTTCCCGAGTAGCTGGGTCTACAAGGTGCGTGCCTCCATGCCTGGCTAATTTTTTTGTATTTATAGTAGAGACAGGGTTTTACCGTATTGGCCAGGCTGGTCTGCAACTCCTGATCTCGTGGTCTGCTTGCTTTGGCCTCCCAAAGGGCTGGGATTACAGGCATGAGCCACCGCACCCAGCATCATATTTCTCTTAATATGTATTTAACCTAGCTAACTCACAATAGCTGCAGATGCAGATTTTAAGCTAAGTAATGCAAAGATTGGTTCCACTCTTCGACCCCCAACACATCAGTTAGCAGGCAGAAAAAAGAAAAAAGAAAAATATTGCACAGAACACCATAATGTTTTGCTCCAGGGCTGCAAGCATTGATATCTCACCTATTACCACTTCCCAGTCATTGAATGCCTAGTGTTCGGTTCTGTTAGAGAACAGAACATTTAAAACACCTGAGTCTTAGATCATCAGGCTGACATTTCAACAATCCAGTACTCTTCTTGGGTGACTATTTTTTCCAGCCCACTTTATTTTATGATGTACAGCATCATAAATTCCCATGAAGCTAACTCACATTTCAAAAAAAAAAAAATCACACAAATGTGGCCTAAACCATATTTCAAAAAATGTTGAATTCATCGCCAGCATTCAATAATTGGAAAATTGCCCATAAAAATCTGGATTTTCAGCTTCTCAAGGAAAATTGGAAAATCTGGGCTCACATTTCTCTGTGGTAACAATCAGCTAAATTCTAGTATCAGCTGCCCCCTTTAAGACCAGGCATTTGTACTCTACTCTCCCCAGAGGGCTTTTCTAATGGTACCTTTCTTAAGTGGCGCCTCCAAGGCAGTTGTTCCTAAAACCTGGCTTCACATTAGAATAATATGAAGAGCTTTAAAAGTTACTAATGCCTTCATTTCACCCCGGAGATTTTGATATAATCCATCTGGGGTGCAGACCAGGTATTGAGACTTTTATAAGGTCTTCAGGTATTTGCAATATGTAGAGAAAATTGAGAACCCCTGTCTGAGATAGAGTTTCTCAACGTTTAACTTGCATAGGAATCACCTGAGAATCTTGTTAAAATGCAGATTGTGATTAAGTATGCCTGGAATAGGTTCGGGCTTCTGCCTTTCCAGCAAACTCTTACATGGTGCCAAAACTGCTGGTCTATGGGCTTCACTTGAGAAGGTAAAGGTCTAAGCCATTTGTATTTCACGTTGGTTTTGAAGCCACCCTGATACATTCTTTTTTTTTTTTTTTTTTTTTTTTTTTTATCTTTTTTTTTTTTTTTTTTTTTTTTTTTTTTCACAGAGATGAGGTTTCACTGTGTTGGCCAGGCTGGTCTCAAACTCCCGACCTCAGGTGATCTGCCCACTTCGGCCTCTCAAAGTGCTGGGACTACAGACATGAGCCACTGTGCCCTGCCTGAACCCTAAGATACATTCTTAGGTTTCAAGTCTAATGAAAGCTAATTCTAGCACTCACAGTATTGATGTAGATGGAATGACGATGCCAAATGAGAGTATCCTACCATACTTTGGGGAGGATTCTTTCTCAGCTTGTGGCCAAAGTCTTTCTTGATATTGGGGGGGGGGGGGGCGGTGTCCTTGACTTCCTATGTCTGACTTCCAAACGACCTTCACCCTTATGCCTTGTATGTGACATCCCTGTATCACCCCTTTTGTTGCAAATTGTGTATCTTCTGCAATTTCAAGCTCCTTGCTGGTGTCACTACCTGCCAGCCAACAGTTTGGCCATTACTGACTGAACCCTGGTGTTTGGGTACTTATGCAAGCATTTTATTGAAGAGGTTTTCAGTCAGTGTTTCCAGAAGCCCTAGAGCAACCGTTCTGAAACCATAACATGCATCAGACCACTTGGAGAGCTTATTAAAACACAGATTGCTGGGCTCCACCCTCAGCATTCCTGATTCAGTGAGGACAATTTGAATTTCCAACAAATTCTCAGGAGATGCAGATGTTTCTAGTCCAAGGACCTTGACGTTCTAGACGGAAGAAAGGAAGGGCGGTGGTGCAATGGGCCTCTTGGCCTTGTTACATGCCTTCGTACCTTAGAGCAGTCATATTTTGGTATTCTAGACTAGATTTTATTAAATAAAAATATTATTTTTAAAAAAGTTTGAATACTGCTGTTTTGTTGCCTTTGCTTTTGTTTCATAGCAATCAATTGAAAGTGAAAATAAAAATGCTAATAATAGTGATATGGAAGGGAAATATCAGTTTAAAACAAATAATTTATTCAGCATATGAAAAGAGAGCCTAATTTTCTTTCATTGGGACACTCTTTAGACTTATGTGTTCAAATATGATGAAAAAACTTAAAAGATGCAACATATGCTGGAAATAAATTACTAAAGACTGTTTAAATGAGGAGGTACATTTAGGATTTTGTTTTTGGGTTTGGGGGTCAACAGAACCCCACTGTAATAGTGCATAAGACTCTTTCCAGCCATCTCCAAAAGGAGGAGATAACTGGTAAGGTTTTCACTGTCATTTTGCTCAGAGCAGAACCTAAAGGAAATACTGTGAAGGTCACAGCGTTTCATCTCAGCTTACCGGATTGGATCAAAGTAATTCTACTACAAGGCAATACTTCATTTCATTTACAGAGAGAGAATGCATGAGGTCCTTCATGTCACACAGTAGGTGTGAAGGAGGTACCTTCGTAAATTTCATATTTGCTTTTAGATAAAGTGTACTCTTAAACATGATATGAGTAGCTGCCCGTTTTTGTGTCACCTCTTCAAGAGACGTCTTGGAACAATAGAAACACCAGTGCCCGAATAGTCTAAAGCGGAGCTTACTTTTCTGTTAGGTGAGTCACCTTTAGAAATGATATTTTTAAAGGATAGGCGATGAATTTCAGGACGTTCTTCCCTCTACTTCCAACTACCACAGGAAAAAACCACCAAATCCAAAGTTTTACAGACGCCAAGTGCTTAGGTTTTGTGTGTTTGTTTTTAAAAAGAGTTTTCTTGCAATGAAATTGGGAGGGAGCTATAAAAGGGCTTTAGGACAAGTAGGGTAGGCGGGTGCAGGTCTTTAAGCTGTGGAAAGTAGAATCTGGAAAGACTTTTAGGAAGCAGATTCTCACGTTTTCATGTGAAAGAGCGGAGCACGGGGTGCTGGCATTCCATCTTACCATCAGCGGAAGGTTTGAACCAACATCCGATTTTTCTGGAGCAACTTAGGAAATTATTATTACTTGAAGAATCTGCATTTGAAAACTGACACCTTTAAGAGACAATGTAATTCACCTGAGCTTCCCCCACCCGACCCCGCCAACGCCGAGGGGCCCGTGGTCTGCCTGAGTGCCCTCCATTTGCTCTGTCATCTCAGGACTGGAAGGCATCAGCCAGCGTACATCCGCAGAAAACTCGCTTCCCTTCTCGCGGGCCCGCCTGGCTCCCGGCGGCGGCGGTGCCAGGTCCCGGAGTCAGCCAGCGGCAGGCTGCGGGCGCCCGTCCCTCTGGTTCACCTTTTCACCCCTCCTTCACCCCGGAGCGCCAGGCGGGGTGGCGCGGGTTTTCCGCCCACTCGGGAGGCTGTGCTGGCAAGGCCAGGCATCGCAGGGCCTCCCCGCTTTGACGAGCTCTGGAATCCAAGTCCTCCCCACCCCGGCCACTCAGCTAGGGCGCTAGGGGCTCGAAAAAGCCTGGGGTTGGCTGCTAGGCACTCGGATTACAGACGCAGCCAGCCTCCAGGGAGGTCTGAACTTGTCGTCTACCTCCCGGAGCCCCTGCGCCTCTGCACCGGGAGACGCCCAGCCGCCGGGCCGGCCCGGGACGCGCAGAGCCAGAACACGCCACAGGGGAGGCAGCGCGCCGCACTGCCGCCCGGGGCATCCCCGCGGCTGGGGGCGGAAGGCGAGGGCGGCGGCAGGAAGGGTCCGCCAGGCCGGAGCTCGCTCCCCCACCGCCGGCCGCCGGCTCGGAGGCCGGAGCGGTGCGGGCGGAAAGGGGCGGAGCCGCGGGCGGAAAGGGGCGGAGCCGCGGGCGCTGGTTGGTGTGGGCTCGGGGGCGGGGCTCGCGGGGCCGGGCCGGAGGCGGGGCCGGCGCCGGGCCCCGGAGCTGCCGGCTAGCGAAGAGGAGTCGCGAGCAGCTGGAGCGGAGTTGGAGGAAGCGGTGGCCGCGGCGAGGGCTGCAGGCCAGCGGTCGGAGACGGCAGGCACGGATCGGGCACGGCTGGCGGGTCGCAGCCGAGTTGGAGGCGCGTCGGAGCCGAGCGGGCAGGAGGCCGTCGCTGCAGCGCGGGCCGGCAGAGGAAGGAAGCCGGCGGGCGGGGGAGGTAGGTGGTGGCGGCCCCGGGTGTGTGTGCTCGGGTTGGGGAGGCGGTGCTTGCGTGCGCGGCTGCCGGCTCTCTTCCTGTCACCGGCAGCCGCTTCGGCTTCTGCAGAGCCCCGCCGGGGAGCAGCGGGCCGGCCCCCAGCCCTCCCCGCCGCCGGCATCTCCCGGCCGCCGGGCAGTACTCCCCCGCGCGCGGCCGGCGTCCTGCGAGGTCCCGGCCATCCTGGCTCCGTTTCCTCCGTCCTCCTGCGAGCAGGTCCCGCACGCCGACGGTCGCGTTCGCCCCCGGAGTTGCCGGCGAGCTCGGGCTTCCCCCCACCCTCCGTCGGCGCACACTTCCGAGGGTCCCCGCTGTCGCCTTGCTGCAGTTTTTTGGGGCCCCTCACCGGGCGAGAGCGCCCTGGCCGCTGCCTTCGCGTAACGGGAAGGAACGCTCTCTTCCCCGCGGCCCTCCAGCTGCAGCCAGGGTCGCTGTCCGGACCCTTCCCCGGGGCGGGCGAGGCGGCGGTGGTCCCCGGAGCTCGTCCCCTCACCCCCGCCTGCCGAAGTTTGCCGCCCTCCTCTTCCGGGGTGGGGGAAGTGCGCCTCGGGCGGTTGGTCGCTGGAGCCCTAACTCGGCGTCCAGTGCCAGCCAAGCTTGGGCAGGTTGTTGGAGGCATATTTAGTGGGCCCTTGGAACCGCCCGGAAATCCAGCTTTTTGGAACGTGGGGCGAGACGGGAGGGACCTGCCCAGCAATATGGAGCCGGCTGGGGAACGCCAAGGAGCGAGCAAGCCGGAGCTAAAATACCGTGGGCAATTCTCTGGAAACCACAGCTCTAACACTCACTTCCCAAGCGCAGAAACTGCTCCTCAGATCACAAGACAAAGAGAACAGAAAAGCCCTGGCCAGGCACCCCTGTGCAGAAACATACTTTGGTAACCAGAATTGGAGCCTGACATGCAAGGGTGTGCGCAGAATGGCTGTTACATGTTGAATGCAGAATGTGTGTCAACTGGATTTGGGGGAATTCTTCTGTTTCCCGGGGCGCTATTAATATCGGACAGGTCTCACTTCCACCGTTGATCCCTTGAGCTGCAGCGCTGTTGGTGTCCGAGTGTGAGTCTGCTCTTTATTTGGGGGGTTCATGGTTTTGGGGTTTTTTTTCTGTTCTTTTCCTCTTTGTCAGCCAGTGCTAAGTACGAATGGATAAAGCAGTTCCGGGTTTTGAATGCAACGTAAAATTGTCATTTCGGTGTGATGAGGCTCAAGTTTTAGTAATCAGGCGGGATATTCACAGAGCTTATTGGTCAAGGCTTGATGTGGTTATATTTTAATACTTCATTAGTTGTGTTACGTTTTGGCAACCTTAAAGATGGTTAGATGTTAGCTAGGAAGGGTTAGAGTAGGCAGACAGGTTCATTTCTGAAGCACACTATTACAGTAATAGATCTTCACAGTTTGAATCACTAGGAATTTGGTGACTTCTGCACAGGGGAAGGCCAGAGTATCTTTTAACATTGAAAAAGGAAGAAAAAGCAACTTATTAGCTTGAACTTTTTGACAGATTACACTGTTCTTGAAAAATCGTCTAGAAGCAAACAGATAAATTTTCCTAGGTGCAAAAGTTGCTTAAACTTTGGGAAGCAAGTGTTTTTGGCCATTATAAATAAAATAAGAGTAATGTGGTATGTGTGTGCATGCGCGCGTGTACGACTAAAGTTGGATAGAAATCTTGGTTCGGAGTTAAGGTTTAAGTTGAAAAGGCCAGTGAAGGAGGCTCCCTGCCTTGCAGAACTGCTGGGTAATGTCACTGCTTGCTGCTTAAGCTTTTATGTGCAGGTAGGTACTAAGGGTCATACTACTTTTTCCGTGGAAGTGTGTAAATTTTTATGATTGGAAGAAAGTTTAGTGTACCTGATACTGGCTCGCAAAGTGTTATATGCATTTGCTTTTAACTTTCTTCTTGACTTGGGACCTGTTCTGAGTTGCATAACAGAACTCTGCAGTGTACACACTGCTGTCTGCTGTTTTATCTGCTTTTAAAGAGTGATGATATAAGTGAGTCTTTTCGTATCCATGATGCTATAGTTAGCATAAAAAGCATTTTATTTCCCATTTATTAAATATGTTTTTCTTTAGCGATTTCTTGAGTTTAAATGTGTTAAGCACAGGAAATCCTCACAGAATAAAGTTGGTTTTGGGAAACAGAAGTGGAACAGTAAGTTACAGAAAAACATATTTTGATTATTGACAGTGATGATGGTGGCTTGCTTATATCTTCTGGTAATGTCAGTTTTGCCCAAGCTGACTTTTGAAGGACTTTGAATTATAAATGCAAACCTAATCTAACCCAAATTTTGTACTGTTAAAAGTACATTTCTTTAAATTTTTCCATGAATGTCATGTAATTTTTTAATTGCATTTTAGGTTTTGGGGTACATGTGAAGAACATGCAGGATTGTTGCATAGGTACACACATGGCAGTGTGATTTGTTGCCTTCCTCCCCATCACCTATATCGGGCATTTCTCCCCATGCCATCTCTCCCCAACTCCCCACCACCCACTGTCTCTCCCCTGTTTTCCCCCAACGGACCCAAGTGTGTGATGCTCCCCTCCCTGTGTCCATGTGTTCCCATTGTTCAACACCCACCTATGAGTAAAAACATGTGGTGTTTGATTTTCTGCTCTTGTGTCAGGTTGCCGAGAATGATGGTTTCCAGGTTCATCCATGTCCCTACAAAGGACATAAACTCATCGTTTTTGATGGCTGCATAATATTCCATGGTGTATATGTGCCACACTTTCCTGTCCAGTCTATCATCAATGGGCATTTGGGTTGGTTCCAGGTCTGTGCTATTGTGAAGAGTGTTGCAATGAACATTCGTGTGCATGTGTCCTTATAGTAGAACGATTTATAATCCTTTGGATATATACCCAGTAATGGGATTTCTGGGTCAAATGGAATTTCTATTTCTAGGTCCTTGAGGAATCACCACACTGTCTTCCACAATGGTTGAACTAATTTACACTCCCACCAACAGTGTAAAAGTGTTCCTGTTTCTCCACATCTTCTCCATCATCTGTCTCCAGATTTTTTAATGATCGCCATTCTAATTGGCGTGAGATGGTATCTTAATGTAGTTTTGATTTGCATTTCTGTAAATGACCAGTGATAATGAGCATTTTTTCATATGTTTGTTGGCTTCATGTATGTCTTCTTTTGTAAAGTGTCTGTTCATATCCTTCGTTCACTTTTGAATGGGCTTGTTTTTTTCCTGTAAATCTGTTTTAGTTCTTAGATTCTGGATATCAGCCCTTTGTCAGATGGGTAGACTGCAAAAATTTTTTCCCATTCTGTTGGTTGCCGATTCACTCTAATGACAGTTTCTTTTGCTGTGCAGAAGCTGTGGAGTTTGATTAGGTCCCATTTGTCTATTTTGGCTTTTGTTGCCAATGCTTTTGGTGTTTTAGTCA
>NW_016107960.1:391735-448739 GCF_001604975.1 Cebus imitator | reverse complement strand
GCTTTCTGCACATGGCTAGCCAGTTTTCCCAACACCATTTATTAAACAGGAAATCCTTTCCCCATTGCTTGTTTTTGTCTGGTTTGTCAAAGATCGGATGGTTGTAGATGTGTTGTGTTGCCTCTGAGGCCTCTGTTCTGTTCCATTGGTCTATATCTCTGTTTTGGTACCGAATATCATGTAATTTTTAGGTTGATATGTTGATTGAAATTTCCTCTTTTCTCTTTAGTCATTCAGGGGAGTATTGTAAAAAGGCATCCACTCTGCAAGATGGTTCATGGGGTCATTAAAATAGGAACAATTCTAGTGCAGTTTTTATTGTGTTTGCATGTTGTGATTTGCAAAATGCGTGTTTTATTGAATAAAGAGATGGTGAATGAGCAGGCTGAAAAAAATGGATTTTTATGCTCAAGTAGAATATAGCCAGTTGAGATAATATTTGCGTTGGGTTTTAGAATTCTCTCACGTTCAAGGCATACACAATGCAGAACAAGTGGGAAGTGCTCAGTTACCAGTGTATTGTATGTTTCATATGGGCTCCTCTTGCTCTCTCCCTTTGGCAGGGCACAGGGTTTGCAAGTGAAGGCAAGAGAATGAAGCATGTTAATGAAGCCCTGGAAGACTAGAAAGTTAGTTATCAATGGAAGGGATTATATGGTTAAGTTTTTACTTTAGAAAGCAGAATATAAATTATGTCACAGCTTTTTATCAAAAATCTAGGTTGTAATTAATTTTTAAAGTATTCGTATCATTGACTGCATATTTCCCATGCCTCCTTTATGTACATCCTAATGTGATTACTTGCCATGATTCTGCCAATAGTCTTATCGAGTTACTTGCTTAAAAGAGTGGCAATTAAAGACCATTTCATGTATATTAAGCCAAATAAGCTGAAAAAATAGGCTGTATAATTATAGACTTGTCTGTTTGGCTTGTTAGGTGTTTATTTATTTGAAAGGCTAGAGTGATTGTAGTACAATACTCCTGGAAAAAAGTCTACTGTAGAAACATCTTTGGAGATTTTATTCTGCTAGCATTGTTTTCCTTAAAGTAAATCAAATACATACCTACAGGCACCTGTAGTCAAAATAGTTGTCTGGTTAATGATCATCCAAGAGGGCACTGAAGTCACAGGAACCTGGCCAAAGTATGAGGAGACTCCACCAGTGGGTGTAGTGAGTAAAGCCAAGACTTCTGGCTGGTTATTACTTGCCTATTGTCTTCCTCCCTGGATGTCCCAGTGTCCCAGCCTGGGGTTCTGCCCCAGGATCAAGGGCTGTCCCATGAGGACATAGCTACTTAGCTCTAAATCCTGGGGATGCATATACACATAGAAACATCCCTGGGCCCCTCCCAGGCCTCCTTTGTCCTGACCTCTGTAGAGCCATCCTCTAACTCAGGTAAGGAGAGAATTACATGAGCAAAGTCCACATTCAGCCTTTATCTGTCTATTTACTCCAAAAAGGGTTTAAGACAGCAGGGAGTTTTATTTTAGCTAGATTCAGGATTCACTTAGAATTGTTTGTACAGTTAAGAGGCAGTGCAGAAGAAAATTTTTCGCAAATGTGTGTTCCTCTTTTCAATCTGAATTGTATAAATGGCAGTAGGTGACATTCAGTACTAAGAGTCATAATAGTAATGGCATAGTTGCAGTTTACTAGCTATGTAACTTTAGGCAAAGTATGTAACTTTTATCTGCTTCTTTTCTCATCTGTAAAATGGGGATAATAGTTGTACTTAGAGTGGTTGTAATGATTAAATGAGTTGATACATGTAGAACTCTGAGAACTGTGCCTGGCACAAAGTAAGCACTATGTTGGTGTTAATTATTCTAACCTCTTATCAGGTATGGAGCTAAGTGCTTTATATATGTCATTTTGTTAATCCTCATAACGACCCTGTGAGTTGTAGGTTTGCTTGTATCTGTCACAGATGATAAAACTATGCCACAGAGAGGCTTAAGTAACTTTCCTGAGGTTACATATTTAGGTGCTGATTGGGGCAGCTGCTTGAATCTGAAGCTCAGTGTTCATGCTAACCTTGCCAAGAAGTTTACAGAATAGCATCTTTGTTTTGAAAAGAAGAGAGACTTAAAATCATCCCCTTCAGTCCTCTCATTCCATGGCTGTCCCCTCATGTCCTCTCCATTGTAAAAATGCAGAGAACCGGAATGGTCAGCCTCATGGCCTTTTCTGGGTGATACCATCTGTTCCTCAAGTCTCAGAAGCCACATCGCCTTTTCTCCCAGCCTCCTTGTAATGACCTCTGCGTGCCTAAGCATTGCCGCCACCCGCGCCAGGGTCATCCCTCTCTGACTCTTGCAGTGCCTTCCCACCATGATGGCTGCCTTTTGAAGAGCACTGTCTCCTTGTTGTGTTACCTGGGCTTGTGCTGCCTGCTCTTCTTTCCCTCGCCCCACAAATACAACACCAAAAGGGTTGTAGGCAAGAATTACAGCTTATACACCCTATTTACCCCCTCACACACCCAGCCTTGAGCATGGCAGCATGCAACACATTTTATTTAGTTGGTTGGTTTTTAAATAAATTTAATGTCTATGACTTTGGGGTTAATCTGAGCCCATTATTTTCATTTTATTTTAATTGATATAAAACCTACATACCATAAAATTCACCCTGAGTTCATCATTTCAAATTGAAGGCAGTTTATTATGTTTATTAGGTGCTGTGGGTTGAATGTGTCCCCCAAAGTTTATATGTTGGAATACATAATCCCTCATGCAATGGTGTTGGGAGGTGGGGCCTAATAGGAGGCTGTGGCCTCATGAATGGATTAATGATATTATGGCAAGAGTGGTTAGTTATCTTGGGAGTGGGCTTGTTATAAACTGGAGGTTGGTTCCCTCTTGCTGTCTTGTCCTTGCAAGAGGACATAGGATGAAGACCCTCACCAGAGGCCAGTGCGGTGCTCTTGGACTTTCCAGCCTCCGAAACCAAATATATTTCTGTTGTTTATAAATTAGCTAGTCTCAGGGATCCATTGTAACAACACAAAACAGACTAAGACACTAAGATATTTTAATTTTGTTTAGCTTGATTTTCATGATTTCAGGGATACCATGATTTGGAAGGTAAAACATTTTTAATGGTTTTTAAAAGACTATGAATTTAGGTGAGGAGTTTGACCTAGACTCTGAGTTAGCACACTGAAATGGAAAAGATGATATGTAGAGAGATGGGCTGTGGGCCCAGGAACCCTTCCGTACCCTCCTGTCTTAGTTGAAGACCCATTTTGTGCTGCCATCCAATGCCAACCTGCTAATTTTCATTGCGAGAGAGAATCACATGACTTGGGTATATTCTTGATGAATGTGATATTCTTTAACCTTACTCTCCATCAAGTTTTCCAAATTCTTGTCATTTCTAAAGGGGGAATGTAATAACTCAACAAATGAAAAGTCAGAGGGCTTTTTTGTTTGGCTCTTTGCCAAAATTCCTATAGGTTAGAAGGGTTACACAGAGAATCTACTTTAAAACAGTTGTACATTAAGTATCTGTGGATTGCTGTTTGTCAAACATCAGAAACAATTTTGGGGAATAGTCAGAGAATTGTTAAGTAAATATGCTTCTGATTAATCGGATTACCAGCATTCATTAGGATTGAAAGACAAAATCCCTTAAACAAAATTTTGAACTGTTACATATGATGTTATATAAGAATGCGTTAGTTTGTTACAATAACTTACATGCATGCACTAGCTTGGAGCCTATATTACAAAACTGCCTTGGGTATTTGAAAATATTACATTGTAGATTATGTTATCCACATATAAAAAACCTTTGCTATGTGAATAATCATGTCTGAACTGCGTAAAAATAGTTCAATGGGGAGGTATATGTAGCGAAAGAGAATGGAGGTATAAGTGCGTCAATCTGAGGATATAGCTTGTTGATCTGGATAGCTGAGGCTCCAGATTGATCTCGGGGATGGGGGGTTACACAGGTATTGCCAAATACCTCAGGCTGCTGGGTCTTCTGTGGTCCTGGGAAGAATTTGAGGATGAGAGAAAAGAGAACTTGCCAGTTCTCTAGATGTGACAGTCCTTGTGGCAGTGCCATATCCCCCCCAAGGAGGGGCTGAGTTGTTGGAAATTGTTCAGTGAAGGGGCCTGGGATAGTGGGAGGAGGCAGAGGTGCTAGAGGGATACAGGTGGCAGAAGCTAAGCTCATA
This sequence comes from Cebus imitator, assembly GCF_001604975.1. Classification (NCBI taxonomy): domain Eukaryota; kingdom Metazoa; phylum Chordata; class Mammalia; order Primates; family Cebidae; genus Cebus; species Cebus imitator. The sequence goes on along the minus strand of NW_016107960.1, from coordinate 444,548 downwards.
GAGCAGAAATAGGCAGGATTCCAGAAGTGGGCAGGCTTCCAGAAGTGGTGTGCCCAGTATTCTTTTATTCACTAGTTTATGGACCTCTTTGGCAGGGACACATTTTAATGAAGTCTCTTTGGAAGAAAATTTGCATGACTGAGATGCTGGGTTTTGGACTTGATGGAACTGCTGCCGAGTTAAAATAGCTTTTTTGCATGTGCAGGTAGTGTGAAAGAGCCACATACACTATCAGTAAAACCTCTGTCTGAGAGAGTTAAAGAGGCAGACAGACAGTCAAGATTAATCGGAGCAGTCAGCTTGTGCAGACCAGAAATCTGCATCATTGACACCAAAGGAAGTTGAGCTTGGCCAGTAGATGCTAGAGGTGTTAAAAATGGGACTTATGGAGCCAGACTGCCTGGATCTGAATTCTAGTACCTCTTCACAATTGCTGAGTATTATCATGGCAGAGATACCAATTCTCTGCCCTGTGTTCAGTGAGACTACTGATAGTACCTGTTTTAGATCGTTATCTACCTATCCATCTGTCCATCTGTTGTCAGCGTCATCATATCATCATGTAATACTAATTTGTAGATATATGTGTACAAACTCAATTATTATCATCATCACCCAATACTTAACCAGAGCTTTATGTGTATTAACCCATTTAATCCTCCAGAATGACAGACATCAAAATGGACATGGCAGTCAGGAGAAAGTGTACAATGTGTAAAAGAGTAGGGGTGCCTGCCTTCTCTGTCTAGCTAAGGCCTCTCTACACCGTATCACCGTGCAGTCCCGTCCCCACCCCAATGACTTGTCTGCCCTCCTCTCCTTTTTTTACAACATTGCTCTCAGACCACTTAATTGGCACTGACTAATGGCTGGCCTTGAATTAATATCTGCATCAGTGGATGGATGCCCTATTTGTATCCATCTCCCTGGCTTTGCTTTGGGGTCTCAGAAGACAGGAGTGGTATGTTCTATTTACCATCCAGAATCAGAGAAGATTTGTGGTTCTTTTTTTTATCAGATGAGGACCCAGAGTTCTGCACAGGGTTCTTCTTAAACACAAAGTTAGGTTCTTCTTATAGGGGGCAAGGGAGAGAGAATTTGTAGAGACCTTTAGTTCTTTGTCACTTCTGACAGGGATTGCGTCTCTAGTGTCTAGCCTCTAAAAAGTCATCATGTTCCTCAGGTTTCTTTTTCCCTTTGCACAAATTTAGCCTCAGGCAGACTCAAGCACAGCTCTTAGGTTTGTAAAACCTTGACAAGACCTGGAGCCTTTACTTAATACAGAGCCTCCTGGCAAGGAACAGCTTCAGAGGTAAGCTGTGAGCAAGGGGCTTGTTTGATGGTTCCTGGGGGATTGGAGATGGGGGAGAGTTTGTTTATTATACTTCCCATTCTATTAAGAATCCCACCAAACTGGCCCACTGGGTGGCTGGAATAGAGGAAGTGCTGGGAAGCAGCTGGCATAAAGATCTACCCAGCCTACTGGTTGAGGTTTTTCCCCTCACAAAAGACATACATTGCCAGGAAAAGCTAACAAAAATTTCAAGGCAGATTTGGAGGAATTAAATTATTCTTAGGCATATTGCCTGGTTTCTAAGCATTTAGGGATATGTAAATGTTCGTGTTCTTTAGAGGTCTGTGTCTCTTTTGTATAGAGTACATTAGTACTAAAAATGAGATTTGCTAGTTCTACATTTTCATGTGAATTTATGCAGTGAATATTTAATTTGATTCTGGATCTTTCACAAGGAAAAGCTTTCTTCAAACAAATAATATAGCTTATTTTCTGATACACTCTACTGGTTGCTCTAGTTTTTTTCTCAGACAACTGAAAGGCAAAGTAGAGTACTATCTCCAATTAATATTCTTGCTCCACAAAGACTCCCAGTGTTTGTTTTTGCTTCTTTTAATATGTAACTCTCCTAAGTGCGTTATTGTATTACAGCTAAGAGGCTTTAACCATGTAAAGTTGAGTACTTTACACTTCTGAATGCCAACATAACAATTAATCTGTGATTAGATTTTGCTTCTTAAGATGCCTCCACTGAAGAGTGCCTATAATATTAAACTTCCAAAGCGTTCCCCTCTTTAAGACTTATAAAAGCTGTCTTTGATATAGCCCACTGAAACGGTGTGGCTATTGTTTTTATTGCTTTATTGTGCAGCCCGCTTAACTGAAACCTTTGGGTGGCTTTTACTCTTTATAATAAAGATAACATTGAGCAATGCCGGGAGTACAAAGTGTATATGTGTGCCTGCTCTTCTCAGCCATCTACTCTGACTTGGTGACTCTAATTCCCTTGCCTCCACTATGTTTAAGAATAAAAAAGAAAAAGAAAAACACTTCCATTTCCCATTTCCTCCATCGAGCTCTTTATAGCGTGATCTGCAGCAACCATTGCTACTTCCTCTCTGATATTTTTTTAACTCCTTAAGACGTGGTTATTGCCCTCATTATTGGACTGGAATCTGCATCATGATTCTATCATGGGGGAAGTTCCAAATTATTTAGCCTTGACTCAGTCTCTCCTGTCTGGATGCCTTTGTAGGACTTAGTTTTAGGGATCACATTTTCCTTCTTGAACTTTCGTTCCTTGATTTTGGGACGTTGTCTCTAGACCTTGACTTTACCTCAGTTACATACATTGCACTTCACTATTTGGCCCTTAGATCATTTTTTAAACTTTTAATTTGTCCTTGTGAGCGCCTCCATTCCATTGAGTTCAGCCTTGCCTAATTGTGGCTGATTGCCAAATCTCTGGCGTGTTTCCTCTTCTGAATCACAGATCAGGATTTCAGTCAGCCACTTGCATGGGGGTACCCAGAATCCCCGTCAGCCCATCAGGTCACCTGGCTTCTCTTTGCCTGATAGTGTTGCAAACTGTCATTAATCCAGGATCAGGCACCCTTTGCTCCTCTCATTCTTGCCTCACATTTAAGCATTTGCCACATCCCACATGTTCTTTCTCTGGAGTGTTTATTTCACTCCTCCCCTTTCCTCACCTGCTGCTGCTGCCCTGGCTTGTGTCCTCACGGCCTCTTGCCCAGACCTCTGCAGTGCACCTTTCTCACATACTGTGGTTGGATTCGATATTCCTGAAGTGCAGGTCTAATCCTGTTGCTCACTTTTCTCCAAGCCCTTTCACTGTTCCACATTGAGGGCTGCGTTACTCACAAAGTCACCACGGGCGTACCTGATGTCCGACGGCCCCTGCCTAAATCTCTGACCCAAATCCCACTGTTGCCTCTTTGGCTTCAGGCGGATTGGACTGCCTGTTCTAGCTCTTCTCAGAATATGACATTTTCTTAGTCACTTCTGTAACTAGCATCCCACCACACATTCCATTCTGTCTTCAGATTCCTGCAGTTAGTGTGGTTTCTCCCTCATCTGAACCCCATAGTGTTTAGTTTCTGCCTCTCTTATGATATGTACTAGTGCAGTGGCTCTTTGTGTACTAGTCTTATCTCTGAGACATTGCCACATGACAGCACTCCTCCCCTCTGTCCCCGCCCAGTGTTCTTGGAAGGCAGGGACTGCCTTACTAATTTTTGTGGTGTATACTGTGTCAAGCAGTAGCACACTGGCCTGTGTCTGTCTGCCAAATTGATCAAGTACTTGTTGAATGGAAGTAGAAATTCCAATTAATAGAGATGGCAAAGTGTGTTGTTCATTCTTAAGTCTCGTTTTTTTCATTCCTAGGTGAAGCTCGTGTGTGGAGTGCCACGGTACAATTAGATGACAGATGGACAGTGTGACAAAAGTGCCAGAAAGGATTGGGCCTCACTGTGAGAGTCAGCCTGGATTCAAAGTGTTGACAAGTTGCTGAAGAGGAAGGCGGTGGGAGGACTGTGGCACGCAGAGGAAGTGGAACCCTGTCTTCAGTCACACCGTTGATGGAGGACAGATGGACAGCCGCATGGCCAATCACCTCTCCTCTTAAACCTTTGGAGAGTGGTCCTTTGTCTTCTGCTGGACACATAATAGGAATTCTGACACACTCTTTGAATTCACTTTTCATAAAAACGTAAAATCAGTCAGCTCTGTACAACCAGGCTCAACTCTTACATGGTAGCAGATTTGCAAACATGAGTGCTGAGGGGTACCAGTACAGAGCGCTGTATGATTATAAAAAGGAAAGAGAGGAAGATATTGACTTGCACTTGGGTGACATATTGACTGTGAATAAAGGGTCTTTAGTAGCTCATGGATTCACTGATGGACAGGAGTCCAGGCCTGAAGAAATTGGCTGGTTAAATGGCTATAATGAAACCACAGGGGAAAGGGGGGACTTTCCGGGAACTTATGTAGAATATATTGGAAGGAAAAAAATCTCACCTCCCACACCAAAGCCACGGCCACCTCGTCCTCTTCCTGTTGCACCAGGTTCTTCCAAAACTGAAGCAGATGTGGAGCAGCAAGGTCAGTATTGATAAGTGGCTGCTTAATGGCTCCCTTTTTTTTTCTTTTTAAGGAAAAGTCTTAAGTTTGGGTTGAGTTGTTATGTTCCGGGCGGAAGTTATCTTGACAACTGTACCCAAATTGATGTATGGTACGTAAAAGCTTGGTCAGTCATTACACAGCTGGAAATTTGTGTTTGTGGGGTTGGAAATTGTAAAAATAGGGACACAGCATCTGAGAATCTGTTTAGTAAGTGTCTTTCAACACTATTATAGTTGTCATTGAATTAAACATCTACTGTATTTCTTATTTTTGTAATTGGCATTGTAGGTGGTATTCCTAGTCTGAAAATATGAAATCTAAAATGCTGAAAAGCCCCAAACTTTTTGATACCCAAAGGAAATTCTCATTGGAGAATTTTCAAATTAAGAGTGGTCGAGTGGCATAATGCAAATATTCCAAAATCCAAAACAACATGAAATCTAGAACACTTTTGGTTCCAAGCATTTCAGATAAGGAATACTCAACCTGCGTATATCTGATAATAATTTTGGGAAACTGGAGGGTAAGTCTAATATAAGTATATTTAATATGGTTTGTATGGAAAAATGTAAAGAGTAATAAAATGACCACAGAACTCAGCTGAGAAGAAACCATTGTTTTTATAACCCGGTATCTACCTCTTGGTTTCCTCTCCAGGATTGCTGTGGCCAAAGCTGAAACCCAATCCTATAGTTAGTATAAAAGTAAAGAGATTTTGCTTCCTTTGTGGGTAGTGTCATTTGTAGCATTAATGCCTATAGTCTGGTTTGCCTTCATGAGGGGAAAAAAAATTCACTGAATACTTTTCTTAAATGGAAACCACCTTCATTCAAAAACCACTTATTGCTTATTGGAGATGGTCCATACTTGCATTTCGGGCACAGCTGTGTCTTTAAGGTTTATCTTCTGTTCTGTTTCACACAGAGACAAGCCTCATGCTCTGCTTTGCTGTTATCAGCTTTGTCAAATACCAGCTTCCTCACTAGTAAATCACCATCATTTTTCTCTTTTCTCTTGTGTAGTCTTTTTTCTTAGGGTCTAAGAAAGGACTAGGAAGGAATGTTTAAGATGGATGGGCCTAACTGTAGTAGTTATATATTGAGGAGACCTGACTGGCATCACAGGGTATATGAAAATTCTGGAAGAGATTCTGATACCGCTAGTAATCTATTGTGCCTTCTTTAATATTGCCTTATTCTAACACACGTGAATAAGACAATGAGAATAGAGAAGCCGAATGCAAAGGTAAGAGCTGCCTTTCAGTACTGAGTAATAATAGGATTGGGAGTATTGTGTTATAGTCAAGGAATTTATTAATGATACCTGAAAAGAAGCTCTTTTCTTTCCTGTCCCCAGCCCAAAAGGGATACTTATTTCATAAATGTTATACTTGATAACGTTCAAATAATATCTTTTATTATATTGTTCAAAACCCGAAGTTAATTTTTCTTTGCAGATATTCAATAAAAAAACTGGGACTCTCTGCACATACATAAGTGATTTCGTCAATCATTGCAGCACTTAGCAGATTGAAGATATATACATATTTGTTTTTCTCCACCAAGTTATGTATTTTTGACTTTTTATTTTTTTTAAGTTAAAAACACTTTCTTCAATAGGCTAATTCAAATGGAAAAATGATTTAATTTGTCCCAGAATACAGAGTTACACAGAATCATAAAAATATCTCAGTTGTTTACAGAAGATTATTTAAAAGGTGGAATATGGGCACCTTGTCAAAACAATTTTATAAATGCAGTTTCTAAACAAAATTGCGTTTGATAATTGCTATCAGGTGTAAGTTTCTTTGGATATGGGGTACAGATAAGCAAGTCTTTTTTTATAGGAAAAGTCACTTTCTCTTTTCATATCCTGAACTATTTTATAATGCTTGCGTTCTCACATAATGTGATTACAATTAAGAATTTTAGCAGCTTTTTCATTTTTCTTTAATACATGGAAAGGTGGAGTGAAATGAAAATTTTTAGCTGAATTCAAGGAAAAGGCCCATGATATTGTGCATGAAAGTATTAGAGCCTGAATATAAATGAGAAATTAGGAATAACTGAAAGGTTGAAAAGAGTGTGTTGGGGGGTCGTGTGGGGAGTGTAATACTAAACATTCAATTTTCTAGAAATGTTGGTCTTGTATTCTCATTTAAATATTCCTATGAAGTGAGAATTCAATAGCTCCTATGAGTTGCATGTTAAATTGATATGGAAAGTAGTTGTAAGGACCCATTTTATATGTTGGAAGCTATGAGACTGGTTTCTTTTGCCTCTGTATTTCTTTGAAAAGCTTTTGCAGTGACAAATTGTGTGGGGGCAAGAAATGATAGTTCTGTTCTATTCTTACCGTAATTGAATTATTTAGTCCTTTTCTCTTTTCTTTTAACACCCTCCACCTGACTTAGCCAGTTTTTCATGTCATGCTGTGTTGATTGCATTTAGAAGGTTATTCCTCACCAACCCCCCACCCCAGGTCTAGGAACCACATGGCAGTTTTGTTTTGTGGACTTGGCACACCTCGTGAATGGGCAGCAGCATAGATAGAGGGGGTGAGGACAGCCTGCATGCCTATCATGTGTCTGTGTCCTGCTGAGCCTTGCTACCCTCTCTATTTTAAAAGGAAATTGTCATTAGACTCTGGTCAAAAGTACATTCTGTGAGAGATTCCTTCCTGTACAATAGAGTCTACATTTCTTCTTTGCTTATATGTTCTTAGAAATAAAGCCGTGACATTTAACTTTTAGGGAGAAAGAGTCAAAAAAACCCATTAGAAAATCTTATATACAGCTCTTCTCAGGAACATGTACTTTCTTCCAGTACATTTTGCATGCAGTTTTTTAGGAAGCGCTGGCATGTAGATTGAATGAATTGTTTTAAGTGGATAATCTTGGATGTTTTTGGACTTAAATACATTCAGTAAGCATGGCCTGAGTCCTTGCTTTGTGCCAGAAAGCAAAGATAAAAGATGAAATCAAGACTGAAGAGCCAGTGTGCCCTGAGATGCTCTCTCATGCCTCCCTCCCACCTTAGGGCTGTACTTTGTCCCCTCTGTTCGGACAGCTCTTCCCCTGGACATCTGCCTGACTGACCCACTCTCACTTCTCTGCTCAGATCTTCTCACAGAGTCTGGCTCTACTCACACGACTCCATGCTGGGACCTACCTGTCTGCTTTTGCAAATCATTGATTACTTAACCCACGATATAAATTACTTACTATATTTATTGTTCATTGTCTGTTTCCTTTGTTAGATTTTTCAGTTCCTCAAGGGGAGGGATCTTTGTGGCCCCCCCATTATCCTAAGTATCTAGGACAGTGTGGTAGGTTCCCAGCATGCTGGTAAACATGTGCTGCTGCAGCTCATCATCTTAGCTATTTCACTTTCTGCATTGCTTTTGAAATTGGCCACATGCTCTGAGTGTCATGTGCAGTCATACAAGGCTTAATGGCCCATCCTGTTTTAGAAAATAACAGCTTATTTGTTATCTACATCCCCCGCATCTGAGGCATCCTGCCTTGGCCTTAACCATTGCCTGGTATGTCTCCAGAACTCTTATTTTCTTCACCAGGGCCTGGTGCAGGTAGTTCTGCTGGTGGGAAAGTGGGTTAAGCTGACAGTACCTTCAGTCACTGAAGCCAGGTGTGTAGAGGGTGTGCCATGGTCAGCGAGTGTCCTCAGGGCAAATTCTGTGTCCTCTCTCCCATCCTTTTATCTCCTTCCCTTTGCATGGGGGCTAAAATTGCCAATATGAGAATCACATTTTATTTCGTTTTTCTCTGAGCCAGTAGAACCCTATGTTATGTTCTTTGGAGAGAACCGCTTCCATGTTTCATATAGATAAAGAGTGTGCTGAATGTGCAAGGTGGGTGTTATATGCCCTTGGGTGAGGCAGCTATTGAAAGACAATCTTCTGGCTCTTTCTGCCTTAGGCTGCTCAGATCCTGGCATCCCATTCCGCCACATACAGTCCCATTCAGCCAGGGTTCTATATTTTCTCTCGTACACAAGGAAATGAGCTCACTGAAAGCGGGGATATAGGGGTATGGGAATAAAAATATATTCCTCTGTCATCTGTAAGCCATCCAGTGGGGCTATTTCTCAAAACAGTGGTTTTAACTCTTACTTTGAGATCCTTTTATTAAAGTCATGCTAATGCAGAATATTGAGATAAGTGAGAATCTGCCCACGTTGGTTTGTGTAGTGCATTGAAACCTGCTAACATGAGAGATTACTTATGAGTGTGAGTCCATACCCACCTCCATCCTGACCTACACAGCCCTCGCTGGCTGCTCCTACAGACTCTGACAGTAGATTTCAGCTGGTTTCAAATCTAAAACATAAAGCATGCATTTGGCGTGGCTTATTTTAAATCTTGATCAAAATCCCTCTAAACAGAAAAAAAAAAAAAAAAAAAGCCTGAGGCATGCTGTTATTACATTTTTCACACTCAGCATTTGAGTGTCCCTTCCTGGTGGTTGTTCCCTGTCTAGAAAGCAGGGCTGCAATAAATCACAAACATTGACTATACTGTGCAGAGGTCACATAAATTGTGACCTGATACCAGATTACATACCTCTGCTGGGCCCATTGGTCAGAACCTACAGCTGTCTCCTTGTGGCAAATAGTACTAGTGCAAGTAATTTGCTTTGCTTCACAAATTCCTGCATTTATGAATTCTGTTTTCTTTCAGAATGTACCTTCTCATAACATTCTTCGCCTTCCTCCCTGCTTAAATAAGCTTTTGCTGTGAACTTGGAGGTTTGTCTTGTTAAGCCCCAGAGTGATGGGGTAAACCATCCAATTTATGGTGCTGACTTCTCATTCTGCCTCTGTCCACCACTCTGATGCTGTGAGATAGTTGGGTCAGTTATGGGATCCTAGAAGGCCTTTGAGATCTGTCTTGAACTTCTGACCAATCCGAAAAGTTCATCAGGACATTGTGGAGATTTTTACCCAGGCTTGAAAATTTAAGTGTTTGTCCTCTGTGTTTTAGTAGGAAATGAAATATTTCTAAAAGATGTAATCAATATAATCGATTAAAGAGATGTCTGGAAAAAGCAAATGTGCTAATTGTTTAAAATCAGATTAGCCTAACCACTTCTCTTATGGTCACAGAATATTCATTTGCATATTAAATTATGTATTGCAACACAGTTCTCCCTCTCATGAGCATTTATATTCTCAATAAATTATTGATTTCTTAAAAACATTTTTCTGTTAATTTTGGTTATTTTGTACCCCTAAAAATGTGTAAGAGAAAGTTGTCCTAATTAACAATTTATGTATCCATGGTTTTTTTTGAAAATGAAATTGACAAAAAGAGACAGGATTCTCACCTTTCTTGTTTTTTTAGCAGGAGGGTTCTGACCCTGAGCTGGCCTGGCCACTTTAGGAATTCACAGGCACGCTCTGAGGGGCCCATGAGTAGGGAGGCTGCCTTGCCCAGAGTGGAGAGGAAGGCTTTTCTCCCTCCTTTCCCCAGTCTGTTCTTTGAAGGGAATGACTTGATCTTCTCTCATAGAGCTGCAGTGACAGTTAAGTCCAGGGTTGCAGAATAAAACATTATTTGAGGAGAAGCTTTCTGCCAGGTGTCTGTTTCTTTCTGCCTCTGTCCTCTAGAATCACAAGGCTATGGTAGGCAAGTTATATTTTCTTATTTAAGTGAAATGTTTGTTCAGATGCTTTTGTTAAGGCTTCTGGCTCTATACACTTCTTTCTGTGTTCTTTTTTCAAAAATGGGAAAAGGGTCCAGTGTCTTTATATGTATACCCTAAGTAAAGCTGTCATACACCCCTGATTCAAATAGGAGTTATTTAACTAGAGGGAGGGTATTTTGTTTTCCGGCAACTAAGTTAATGTTGATATTCTAATACAATTTTCTTTGTCATAAATATGGAACTCTTCTATTTAACTTGTCAATAGATTCTTTGATAAATTTGATGTCAGTCTTCTCTGGTTTCTAGGTGAATGCATCTTTGTCTACAAGAGGCATTCGATTAGTAAGCATTTCTTCTCTGAGTTAGAAAAAAAAATTAGAAATTCTGAAATTCAACAACAAATAGTGCCTTAACATCTGCTAAGTAGCACTCAAAAAGGGGAAAATGTTTTACCTGTGGCAAATAAGAGTGCCAAATATGACATCATTTACATATCCAGGTTTTGATTAGTAAAAAACAAAACAAGCAGATGTTAGCAGTACAGCTGGCTCTTGCATATATGTGTATCTTTGTTGCTAACAAATTTCCATGAGGAGGGATGTAGCATGGTCTGAAGGCTCAGATAGGAGAAAATGACATGGTCTGATAGCTTGAAATGAGAAGCATAATTGCATGATGGATTATATCTTAATGTTTTGAGGTCTTGAGTTTATAACATTCAGTATCAAAGCAGTCCTTAGTCTCTGAATAGAGGAGGACACAGGGAGGGGATAAAGTGAACTAGAAATAGGCTTTATTTCAATTACTTGGGTATAGTGTACCTAAAACGTCAAGTTGTTTAACAAAATATTATCAGAATACTTTATAAATGTATTATTCCTTCTTACCAATTTAAGTAAAGGACCACTATATTTTTACCATGAAAATTCCATGCAGTATACAAACAGTGTGTGGAATTACTGTAGTAGAAACATTGTTAAAATATAACTTTGAATTAAAAACAAAACGTGTGTTATATAATGGATAACATATTATACATTGTTAAAATATACCCTTGCAATTAAAAACAAAACAAGCAGGAAACCTTTGTTTAATTATGTATGCAGAACTTTCTCCCAATGACTTTATACCACCTAAAGCATGGCTGTGATTTTCAGGAATACCTGCTCTGGAGTGTTTCTTGCTTGGAGGTGTTTGTGTTCATCTGTTTCTCCATCAGTTGGTGGCATGTATGATGTAATGCCTATACGTTATTCTGTCCTGTCATAGTTTGATTCATATTGAAGTTGTAACTGTGAATTTGTTACAATGTATTGCAGGAGACTACTTGTAATTTGATGATCAAATCTGATATTGAAGATAGTAAAGAATGTAGGCATAAGTGAAATATAAATCAGAAATTCCACATTGCTTTGTCTTCTGTAAATTCCATAACTTTCTAGTCCCAGTGTTCTCTGATTGTAAGGTGAAAGTTAAATGCTGCCTCTTTTGAGTTTTGCCAAAGTTTTTGTTTTAGTCCTATTCCTAATCAGAAGAATCGTTGGAGAAATAAGACCCAGAAAAGTTGGTTCTCACTAGTAGTTTTTCCCCATTAATTCAACCCAGAAACCCTGTATATGAGAATAAGGGAATGGAGGGAGAGGATTTATGTAGATAAACAATCTAGGATGCTTGGAAAGATGTACTTACTTGACCTCATTGCACGATCTGATTGGAGACTGGTCCATGGATTGTATGGGATTACTGCTTATCAGAGTGCCCACCTGGTATCAAGTTTTTGCAAATCCACATCGTGTATGGTTTTAGGATATGTTTCACCAGTGTGAAAATTTAGGCTCCACCTCTGTTGGCGGGCAGTTAGCAATTGCTGGTATCTAAACTGGTTTGAGACTTACTACCTCCTTTGAATGGCATCTGTGTAGTAGAGCTAACGTCATTGACATGATCTGTGCTTGGAGTTCCTACAGATTTTTTTCATAAAATTTTTTTTGGTTAAATTTTCCAAAGTAAGTAGAGAGTGATGGTTATAACATTTGTTTATTCAGGCCCCTCTAAATCTACCTAAGAGGTAATACGTTAGCATAGGTATTAGACAAGGCTGCATTGTGAAGTCAGAGTGACTGTCTGGGGTTGTCATTGTCATCTTTCCAGCTTTCTCCTAAAGAAGAAAACTGACATAATGCTCTCAGACTCAGCACATGGGACCAGTGCCACAGCAAGCACTGGTTCTAGCCTGCTACTTTTTTTTTTTTTTTTTTTTTTTTGTAAAATGCGGGTTTCAAATTACTCAAGGGCATTTATAAGATTAATTTTTATGATATTAGATATTATGCTATGTTAAACTTTTAACTAGTGTGAATCCTAATTAAACACTGATGGTTTTATTTTTATTCTATTTTTAAAAATAATATTTGAGGCCAAGTACAGTAACACACACCTGTAATCCTAGCACTTTAGGAGGCTGAGGTCGGCGGATCACTTGAGGTCAGGAGATCAAGAGCCTGGCCAACAGGGTGAAACACCATCTCTACTGAAAATACAAAAATTAGCCATGTATGGTGGTGCATGCCTATTACCCCAGCCACTAGGGAGGCTGAGGCAGGAGAATCACTTAAACCTGGAAGGCAGAGGCTGCAGTGAGCCAAGATTGTGCCATTGCACTCCAGCCTGAGTGACAGAGTAAGACTCTGTCTCAAAAAAATAAAAATAATAAAAATAATTTTCATTGCTTAAGATTTTTTAAAATTAGTAAACAATTCATTTGAAGTTTTTTTTTTTGTTTTTTTTTTTTTTGGATTCTTGTGTTCCAACTATGGAAACATAGCTGAATATTTGCGGCATCATTAATGTATAATTTCAAAGGATTGCTACTTAAATCTTACCATGTTCTTTCAGGTAGCAAAAAATAAGTTTGCTTATTTTTGATTCAGAGGTGTTTGAAGAAGCTAGAAGAAGATGCTTTTATTGCTAAATAAGAAGGAATATCTGTGTACCAAGGAATGGGATATAATGAATTTGGTTAGAATATATCAAAGTACATACTATAGTTTTGTCTAACACTTCCCTGCGGGTCTGTTTAACTTTTGAAAATGCCTTCTTCAAAATAAACCTTAAACATTTGCAGACTTACTCTTTGCTAATTATTCTGCCAGGCAGTTTTTTTTTTTTGAGACAGTCTCACTCTGTCGCCCAGGCTAGAGTAAAGTGACACAATCTCAGCTCACTGCAATCTCCACCTCCTGGGTTCAAGCAGTTCTCCTGTCTCAGCCTCTTGAGTAGCTGGGACTACAGGTGCACGCCACCACACCTGGCTAATTTTTGTATTTTCAGTAGAGATGGGGTTTCACCATATTGGTCAGGCTGGTCTTGAACTCCTGACCTCAGGTGATCCACCCACCTCGGCCTCCCAAGTGCTGGGATTACGAGCATGAGCCACTGCACCCAGCCCTGCCAGGCATTTTATAGACATTTTTCAACTGACCCTCACAACCACCTTGCAAAGATCCCGTATGATAACTTTTTGAGATTAAAAAACTGAAGCTCATGTGATGTTGTAAATATTTAAAAAGAAAGGGGACTTCATAGTAATGGCGCATTCACAAGATTCAAGAACATTCTGGGCAAGGCAGGCAGTCGTGGGGATCTGCTTAAGCAGTTCTTTGTGAAGTGATCGGTAACTGAATTCTGCTTTTTGGGTGGTCTTCAGTTACGTCTGCTTTATCTGTTAAGTTTCACTAGTTATTACATTCATACAACTCCAGAAATTTGCCTCAAATTTATATGTGACTTAGAACATTTTTTTATTGTAAATATTTGAAAGGATTGAATTACAAAGAGATGGATAAGGCCATGAAGCTAAGACAAAGTTTTGGGTGTGTGCGTGTAAATGCAAATTTTCTCAGGAAGAAATACACCATGATCTGATAACTCAAAAGCTATATAACATTGATAAATAGATTTACCTTCATTCCTGTTGCTTTTGAAGAAGTTTAATGTCTTGCCTTAAATGTTTCCCTGAGTTTCAAGTTTTCTTATTTTAGACTCATAATTATATCATTTTGATTAAAATGGAGTGCGGACTGGAGTTATTGCTTGCTTAAAAGCCAAAGACTTGAGGCTGTCCAGCATGAGAATTGTGTATTTTGGCATGTGGATAGCGGCTGCTTGAAATCTGTGAGAGCAAGAAACCTGAAGTTGACTCAGATGAATCTCAAAGTCTTATACCTGAATTATGTTGAGGTTAGCAGTAAGCGCCATCTAAAAAAAGACTACGTAGATTGCCAAATTCCTTTGAATGTCCACCATATTTCTCAGGAAAGTCGGTCACTTCCAAATTTATAACATTTGTGTTTCTGTTACCTGAATTCCAAGGGGAGAGGGGTGGATGAGGGGGTAAATGAAAGGCACAGGTGATTTTATTTTCAGGTGTCTAATAGGACAATGTGACATTGTCCAGAGATTGTCTCTCAAAGGCAGTTAGTGTCAACAGAACTTCTTGAATACATTTATTTTTGCTTATTTATATGTTTTCCCATTGAAAAAAAAAAAAAAAACTTTAAAAAATGTTTTCTGAGTTAAAAAGGCCTCTGACTGGTAGTCCTGACATAGCTTCTCCAGAGTTCCTGAGAGAGCCTCTTCTCACTACAGTCCCTAAGAAGATAGGAAGAAAAAAATTCTAAACACATGAAACTGGAATTGGTGGGGAGAAATGCCTACTGTAAATTCAACAGAACCGGAGTAAAAAAATATAATAGGATAAGTTTTGACCACCTAAAAATAGCGGGACAGACCCATCTCCTCCCTAACTCTCTCCATAATTCAGAAAGGTCCTGTGGAACTGTCCTCAGGAATTGCCCCCTCCGCCCCCTGTCTCCCTCCCACTCCTCCCCCCCAAGTCCTCCCCCCTGCATCCCATACCTTGTCCTCTCTGACAGGGCCTTTTTAATCAGTAGGAGGTCACAATTCAGAAAATAACCAGAGAGAGCTGGAATGGTAAGTTAGGGGCTATTACTGTTACATCCCAAGAATCTGATCCATGAAAATAAAGTGCTGGAGGTGGTGTAGAGTTAGAAAGACTTGTGTTCACTGAGGGTTTTGAGTATTACAGGCTCTCTGTCACTCAGAGCCTCAAAAAGCCAGGCGGTGAACGCAGGAGAATTTTCTCTCAGATTCACCAAAACTAGGTTGAAATGAAAACCACTTTGGAATTGGCCTGTTCATCTCAACCTGCCAACTATAGGTCTATAATCAGCACCCAGTGGGTCCCTTGGCTCAGAGCATTCACCAGGTGTGGGTAGATCGTTCCTTGTTTAGTGATAAGTAAACGGGAAAAACGTAACCAAGCCTACTGAACCAGATCCATCTATAAAAGAAAAAGGGAGACCGTATTGGAGATTTAAAAGAAGAGTAGACCTCCAGAACTGATTTATTATGATTTATTTCTATTACAATATTTCCGTTTATTATTATGATTCATTTCTGTCCCTCATGAAAGGGGCAGAAAGTAGTCAGAAGGTTATGAGCGGAAAAGACAGTAGGATAGGATGAAATCGGAGTGAAACAATCAAAAAAGACTAAGTTAAAACTGTAATAGCACATTAAAATTCATGCGAGGGGGGTAATGAGCTGAAAATAAATTCTGTGTTGTGAGGGAGAAACAAGGAAAAGCTCTTTCAGAATCTAAAGGATAAAAACATAAAATGAGGGGGAAGACGTATAGAGAGAATATCTAACAGGAGAATTACAGGTGTTTATAAACAGGAAACCACCTCGAGTGAAATAGAACAACATCATTATAAGTTTTCATGCATGCATGCAGATTTGAAAGCGTTCCCCATATTTTTCATGTGAAATCAATGAAAAATATGAGCATTTCTTTTTAATAATTAATAAAGTACCTTGCCAAAATAACTGGCAAGCTATTTGCTGCCAGGGAACAAAGTTGTTTTTCTTCTCCTTTCTAGCATTAAATGCCAAAAAGATAGAGTATTGAATTTAGCAGAGCTTTGAGGAGAAAAGATGGTGACTTAAGAACTTACTGAGCTTCCTCCTTATATTTTATGTGGAAAGGCAAATTGAGAGGCATTTGCTGATAAACAGGAGCTCATGTTCAGATGGGAGGACCTAAAGGTTGCCTTTTTATTGTCAAGTTTTATGATTTGAAAAGGTATAAATTTAAAAGTAATTCATTTTGGTTAACTTAAAAAGTAATTACCAAAATAATAAAACTATATAGTTTTATATAAAACTATATAAAAAGTAATTACCAAAATAATAAAAAATATATATATCTTCTAAACACCTAGAAATATATATTCCAAAAGATAGGCAACAAAGCATAAAAATATTGCAGACAGGGAAAATGTTTACTGTGTATGAATACTGTAAAGAAATACAGACATAAACATAGGTATGTACATATATACACATAGATACACACACATAAAATTGACCATATACCTATATTTGTTCAGCACATTATTTTTCAGGTACTGTGCTAAACTTTTACTCCATCGACTGGTTACTTTTTCTAAGAATTCTATGACACTGGCCTTATCATACCTGTTTTAAAGATAAAGTTTAGTTAGATGCTGGCCCAAGGTCACACAGCTAGTGGAGGAGCTGGGATTTGACTCCAAACAGCCCGACTGTCGAGCCAGTGCTCCTAAGCAACTCTGCAGTACAGCGAAAGGGCCGGCGGGGGTTAAGTTCACACTGCTTGATGCTGCTGACTTCTCAGCAGCCACAGGGCACCCTGGAGCCAAAGGCAGATGACTCCCTGGCTTGCCAGTGACGTATGATGCGGTCTGATATGAAAAAGTGAGTTAAACAAGCAGATTTTTCCTCTCAGGAAACAGACCCAAGAAAAACTAAAAAGAATAAAGCAGATGTGTGAGTTACTATTCCTTGCAGCAAAAGAACCTCGTCAGAACCACAGGCTGGAAAGAGGTGATTCCTTTTAAAGGGCAGTTCATTCCTTCCGCATGTTGAAGCCTATGGCTCTTCACTGGCTAAAACTGTAATCTTTGGTGTAGCCCTCACTCGGCTTGTGCATCTTAATGTTGTAGATAACATTGTAGATCTATATAATACTCAATTTTTATATATATATCATATATAAATTAATGTTTACATATAAATATATATGTATTTGTATATGATATGTAATATGTGTTTTTATATGATAGTATAGAATATGTATTTAATATATACCTGATTTTAATATATATGTATATAATATGTATTTATATATGATATATAGTAAATGTTATATTTAAACCATATCTGATAGTAAGGCAATATAGAAAAGCCATTATTGGGTGCACTGTACAAATCTGCCTTCATAATTGAGTGTGCTGTTTCACTAAAAGCAGTGTTAGAGAAAGGATTGAAAGCTAGCTCTAACTTGCCACTTCACTAGCCTTCATTGTTTGGATTGGCCGTACATGTACAGTTATATTGTAACTGTCACTTGTGGTCTAATCTTCCCCTTAGGGGAAACTTGAGAAACCTGGTCAGCTTTAACATTTAGAGGAAGTTTAAACATATTGGAGCATAAAATTCACAGTTGTTTAACCGAAGCTCCAGTTCTTGTCAGACCACATCTCTCCAGCCCTTCTGTGATTGGAATCATCTAACTTTGGCCCTCACCAAGGAAAAATTTGACAAGATGCAAACAGTGTTTACTCTTGTTTTTTCTTTGCCAGGATCCTGAGTCTGTGCAGCAGACTCTGAGACCTCTTTGCCTGCCCCAGTATGGTCACGGAAGTGCATTGTCACTGTAACTGTTCTTATTCCTGTAACTACTTTCAGTGAATTCCAACCTAGTCGTTAACATCCCTTTAATATTTGGGGTAATTATGTTCCTTAACTCTAAGAATGAAAATATTTTTTCCTTCCTTCCTGTCTTCTTTCCTTCCTGGTTTTGTTGTAGTCTAGCTGTGAGACTAGTTGCCTTTCATATATTCTAGAAGAGAAGGATGGGGTGAGTTTCACAATGATCTTTTTCCAAAATACAAAACCACTGCCCCTCTCCACCTCCCAGGCAACCCCACCATTCTGTTTTCTAGAACACATTTAAAATATTGTTGAGGGTTTTGCTTAGTTGATGACTAGTCTCTTGATTCAGTGGACTCCTAAGGGACCATCTTTCACCAGTACCAAATGCTGTTTAGTTCACATATTGAAATGTTTTAAATTATAACTTAGCAAATGTGTTAGTAATCTTCAGATTATTTGGTCTCACATTTAATGTATAATTTCCTAAGAGAAGGAAATGGACCGGGTGGGGGTTAATAGTTATAGTAGCTATTAATAATACTGATTACTACTAGTTAATAGTAATTGAAGCCTCCTAAAATGAGAGGAAAAAAAATCTTTTGTTTATAAGGGTTAAAATGAAGAGTTGATACTTAATATTTTTTGTAAAACCAGTGCATGTTTGATTAATTTTGTTACCTTATTCTGAGCCTTTCATTTATGGGTACGTAGTTGAATGATTCTGAATTTTTGATTTGCTGAAAAGGTGGCGGTTGCAATTGCTTTTTACATTACTCTTTTTAGTTCATTACATCTGGTTGCTACATTTTCCTTTTCTTAAATACATGCAAGATGAAATGTTTGACCTATGAGATGAAAAATTTAAAATTTCTTCCATGTGATCCTTACACATTTGCAGGCGTGCATCGAGCATTTGCTTCGTGCCAGGCACTGTGCGCTTTCTGCTCTACCTGCCTGATCTCACTTAGTCCACTTAGTCCTGTTTACGGGTTGAGTCTTAGAAAGAAGAAGAAACTTGCTCCAAGTCCAACACTAGTGGCTGGTGAAGAGCGTGTCTTTGCATGCAGACTCCCTCACTGAAGGATGGTGCTTCTTAGCCTCACACTGTACCACCCTCAAAGTGAGTTGCAGGAGGAAAGGACCCTCTGGCTGTATTAACTAAATCTTAGCAAGTAGTTGCCTGTAAATTGTAGACTTTTAAGTACAGTCTTGCATTTCTGTGATCTTTACCCATACACCAGTTGCCTTCAAACTAATTTAAGAATCTTACAGATATTAAAAATGCTTGACTGACCAATATCTCATTTCTGTCAAAATCATGTCCTAGAACCATGTATCAAATCAGAGACTTATATGCGACAATTTGCATACACATTTGGACAAAATGCATCAACTTCTTTCAAAGTTTACTTGAAATAAAAATGGAAGAATGTGAAGTATCACAGGTTAAAGCAGTGCCCTCATTTCATTTAGATAAAAGTATTGTGCTATTTGGATATTGTTAGTTTGGTATCTGGAGTCACACTCCCGCAATTCCAACCTAGAAAAATGTTTGTGTTTTAATTGATGGGTTAGGCAAAAATTTAATCTTTGCATAGAGGAAAGAAACAGCTCTTAGAGCACTTGGGGCTACAACATGGATCAAGTATCTGAAGTTTTTCATGTGGCCTCAAGTTGAATCTTGCTCAGAGAATACACAGTGGTCAAACTTCACATCCTACTCATAATGTATGAAGCCAAAGAAAAGTCCTAGTTGCTGAGTGGTTCCGTTCAATCATTACATGTGTTTAATGATTTTATTGCAAGCACGACTTCCAGTGAGACAAGGCAGCAGGCCCTAAAAGAGGTCTTCCATGGGTAGATAGGCACTCAAATGCTTTCCCAGGCTGGACCCAGGAGAAAGGGTAGCTACTGTGATATGGCTTACCACCAGGACAGATCATTCTACCCCCCTAAGGAGTCAGGATATCCCTGGAGCCGTGATGGGGGGTGGAAAGTCACACCTGTGAAATGGAAGGTAAGCTGGGTTGAATGGATAGTCCAAGGCCTGTCCGTGAGCTGAGCCGTGGCCAAGGATTTCTTAAGTCTAGAGGCCTCCTTCTTGAGCTTGCCTTCTTTCAAACTTGGCCCTCAGTGTCTTGGTACGTTGGAGCGTGACTACCCAGGGAAAGCCCCTGGTTTGTATTTAGTCAAGTTTGCCAGAGAAAACTGGATCTAAGCGGGAATAAAATTTGCTGACCCCCATCTCAGAGGTTAACGTTTTCATTTATGTTTTGCATGACTCATTTTAAATTACAGTGCTCTACAAGTATAGAAAGAAGCCTTCCTCTTCCCACCCTCCCCTAGACACCGCATAATGGAAAAAGCAAGAATTTTCTGCATAAGCAAGGCCTTTAAAAAAAAAAAAGCCAGCCTCTGATGGGACTTCTTTCCTGTCAGAATTCCCACTGGTTTACTGTCGCAATTTTTACGAAAGGCCACGATGAAAGAGGAAGGCCCATTTGAGCCCTTTGCTTCTGTATTATGTGAAACATAAGTTGTATTTCTGTTCTTGGTATCAGAAGAATTGTTGTTTTGTGAACATGTAAAATCTAGGCTCTCTGACAGTTAAAGTATAATTTTGATTAAGAAAAGATTTGTTTCACCGCTATGATTAGACACATAAAACTTTGAAAGGTTTTGATGTTCTGTTTCCTGTTTTTAAAAAAATATGTCCTCTCTTATGAACTCTAACTATATGAGAGGATTTTCCTCAGAGAAAATTCAGCGCTGGGAAGAACCATCTATGGAGGTCATAACCTAGAAAATTCTTCAGGGGAAGTTCCAGTGAATTAAAAGAGGGTGGAGCTAGAAAGTTCTGTCTACCAAATTTGTGCGAATAGTTGTACCTTTCTTTCTTTCCCAGAATGGTCACTGGAGAAAATATGTGTAAACCAACTGCAAACAAGTATATCCATTGCAGCCTTTCTTTTCCTTTAGTGGCAGTTCAACTTGTTAACCAGAAGAAGCTGCTGTAGCAAGACTACCTCCCAGCCCAGGGCTTCAGCATAAAGGAGCTGCTCAATTAATTTTAGTGGATCAGGAGCAGAAATAAGTTACCACTGGAATGCAGATTTTGAATAGTCTGCCATGAAACGATTAAATGAATGAGAATAATGAGGAGCTGCTTAATTGGAACTATGTAGAATTGCTCCTTAAGCTTCATGGACAATTGAGTAACTTCAGTTTCCTCTCTTCACTCTTGTTTACTTCCTGCTCTTCTAGAATCAAGTGTTAGGTATTCTGGTCTCTTACAATGAGAAGATTAAACAGCTGTAGTTTAAATTAAAGCATTAATCTGGAGTGTTCTGTGGCTGCATGATATTCCCTACTAAGATTAAATTGCAGATGCATATAAGCAGCAATATATGTTTATCTAGGGCAAACCAAAATTCTGTTAACCAGCCATCCTTGGTGACTTTTTATTTATATATAAAAACATTTTTAAATTGACATAATTTAACTTGATTTTCCCCCCAGTTAGGTAGAAGAAAGAATCTGATGCAGAAAACAGTTGTATGGAGTGTATTTGTACAGTTACAGGACTTGAGTGACAGTAAATTCTTTTTTTTGCCCCAGTGGGATTCAGCAGAAAGCATGTGTTTGAAAGTCTCTTGACAAAATGGGTCATAATTAAAGACTTTGGGATTTATTTATGGGTATTTTAATTAGAAACATTAAGTTCACTCAGTGGTTCTTGTGAAAACTTTTTTCGAACTACCTATTTTATATCAAGTAATAAAATTTCTGTGTGTATGAAGATGAGTTTTAGGGTCACCGGTTTCTCCAGGACCCCTCTCTGCTGCAGAGAGCTTTTCTCTTTCTTTTGCCTATTAAACCTCTGTTCTGAACCAAAAAAAAAAAAAAAAAAAGGAGCAGCTAGGCACTGTGGCACATGTCTGTAGGCCCAGCTACTTGGGAGGCTGAGGTGGGAGAATCACTTACCGTTTGTTACCCTTCTGTAATAAAAAAAAAAAAAAAAAAAAAATAGGAGTTTAAGCTGTAACCACATTGTAATTCTTGCTGAATATATATGAATGCTACTGTTCACTGAATAGTTAACTGCTCACATCCATTGCTAATTTGGAGTTTTCTTCCTTTGCTTTGGAATAATAGTTATAAGACAACATGCATTTTGGAAAAATGCACTTGTTTGAACTTCTCAGATCTAATTGACTCTCTGAGACTAGATGTTAAGAAACCATAGCTTTACTGAGCATCATCTATGATATTACATCTCATAATGTGTCCAATGAGTTTTATGGGCAATTTCTAAGAAATCCAAAGTAGCATGGAGTTTTATCAACCTCTCTGCATCCCTTTGCATAAGGAATAATTTTTCTCTTATTGACGGGGCAAAACAGAGGGGGTAAAGGGACTCAGTTAACTGCCAGACGAAGTCAGGGATCCAAGTCATTCTGCTTTGGGTTGATTCTCTGAGACTGAGCTGCTGACTTCAAAAGGAAGAAACCGATTTCAGCACTGGAAAAGAATACAGTGTGGAATATGTGATGGGTCACATTAACTGTCTCTTATTTTTTAACCCAAAGAGCCTCTTAGTTGGAGGAAAAAGATTATATTTTTATAATTCTTTATTGCATTATACGTGAATATATTTATTGGTGGTTGTATGCCTTAGAAAGTTTAAGAATTTAGACAAATATGCTTTAAAAAAGCTGGTTGAGTTTTGAATATGCTGTTTGGGCCCTTATGAGCATGTGAGAGATATACAGCAGAAAGAGTTTGTTACTGGTGTTATAGGATCACCAAAGCAGCATTGCACTTTTGTTCTTTCCCATTCATTGTTCTTGCTTACGTGGAGCACTTGCAAACAGGCTGGACATCTCAGAGCTCTGAACAATGCCCTTGGCTAACCGTTAGTCCTAATTGCTGTGACTAATGTGCTGTGTGACCTAACGACTGTAACATATTTAACCCTGCTTTTCTCATCTGTAAAATAGAATTGATGACCTCTATCAAGCCAAGGGTTTCAGTGAGGCACTCAAAAATAAAAATTAAAAAAAAAATACATTTGAGACAAACAAGAAAAAAGTTGTTTAGACTTAAGTTTAGACTTCATTTAAACCTGAAGAAAAGGAAAAGAAATTGTTTAGCCTTGGAAAATAAAGACCAAGGACCAATTTAAACAGTTGAAAATTATATGAAGCAGTGTTTTATGGAGAGTAGTGATGAACTCTTCTTCACCTTCTTTGAGGCTGTTCAAAGAAGAAGTTAAATTATTGCAGGATTACATAAGTTAGTAAACATGATAAGACTGATTAGTTTTTTCTAAGACACTTACTTGAGTATCCTCTTCAGTTGCAATGAAGGGGACAGTGAATTTGCTGAGCAGCTGTGTACATCTTTCCCCAAAGAGATCACTGGAATAAAGTTTTGTTTCTTGAGACAGAGTTTCCATTGCATTTATAAGTCTTGTCCCTTGATGGATGTTTTCTGGTAAACACCTGTATTCTTTTTACATTATGTCTTCACTACCCATGCAATTTGGTAGTGAGCCATTCAAGTCTTTAGTATGCTGTGAGTGTATTCTATACTTTGTCTTATTTGGAAGTCATAATACTGTCAAAACCATGCCTAGCCATCCCCTCCCCTGCAGAGTCTCTTTTGCTTTGTCCACTTGGTGTGTGCCTGTTAGACAGAGTTTTGCTTTTATTGCACAGGCCACAGTGCAGTGGCTTGATCTTGGCTCACGCAACCTCTGCCTTTCAGGTTCAAGTGATTCTCTTGCCTCAGCCTCCCAAGTAGCTAGGATTACAGGCACCCGCCACCATGCCCAGCTATTTTTTGTATTTTTAGTAGAGATGGGGTTTCATCATGTTGGTCAGGCTGGTCTTGAACTCCTGACCTCAAATACTCCACCTGCATCAGCCTCCCAAAGTGCTGGGATTACAGGTGCGAGCCTCTGCGCCCAGCTGTGTGTGTCTTTTTAAAGAGATTTCTGGGACTTCTTTTTCTTTAACAAAGCCAAAATTGCAGTAGCTTAATAAATAACAAGTATCTTGGTTTTGTCATTACTAACTATCAAATAGCTCATTAGTAAGAGAAAAAAAAATGCTGAGCCTTAAAAGGGAAGAGGAAAGGCAGTCTTTCTGAAGCTGAATACTTTGCCTAAATTGTCTTAGCAATAAAGATTGCCACCTATTGGTAAAACGGAAGAACTAAAATTAAAAGGTGTTTGCCATTCTTACAGGTGTAGTAAGTAGTGTAATCGAAATAGAATTCTTTTGATGGTGCTCTTGAATAAGGTACTTGGAAATATGTGATTTGATAAGGAACGTTTACCTGTGCTTTGAATTGATAAATTCAAGCGTTCTGTTCTCATGGCTCTCTTAAAATTATTTTTTTGAGCTAGAATTCTATCTTAATGGATAAGTGGATTTTAATTGGGAACATTTTAGAGGCTTAATGATTGATTTTGAAAACATTTTTCCTTTCTTTTTCTTTTTTTCTTTTTTTGAGATGGTGTCTTATTCTGTTACCCAGGCTGAAGTGCAGTGGTGTGATCACGACTCACCGCATTCTGAACCTTCTGGGCTCACTTGATTCTCCAACTTCAGCCTCCTGTGTAGCTGGAACTATAGGCATGTGCCACCATGCCTGGTGAATTTTTCTGTAGAGATGGGGTTCCACCATGTTGCCCAGGCTGGTCACAAGCAATCTGCCCACCTCAGCCTCCTAAAGTGCTAAGATTACAGGTGTGAGTCAACTGTACCTGGCCTTTTTNGGGTCTTGCTCTGTCACCCAGGCTGGAGTGTAGTGGCACGAACATGGCTCACTGTAGCCTTGACATCCTGGGATCAAGAGATCCTCCTGCCTTAGCAAAGCTCTGGTGTAGCTGGAACTACAGACTAAAAACATTTTTCTAACTCTGTTGTTAGTTCAGGTTTTCCTTCATTCCAGCTTCTGAAATCCATTATTTCCTGCCCAACTGAAATAGGACAGGCCAGTGGTGACATTGGGCTTTGGTGCCAGGGCCTGTTTTCCCAGATCGTGGGCACCATACAAAGACCACTGCCCTAAACACCACCATTTCCCCATCATTGAATGTCTTTAAGGTGCATTTGATAAAACAAAAAAGGTTTTTTTTTTTAAAAAAAAATTCTCAGGTATTTCCATACTGGGAAAATATTCTTTTTTTTTTTTGACTGGGTCTCACTCTCGCCCAGGCTGAACGCAATGTCATGATCTCAATTCATTGCAACCTCTGCCTCCTGGGTTCAAGCGATTCTCCTGCCTCAGCCTCTCCGGTAGCTGGAACCACCAGCACATGCCAGCAAGCCCAGCTGATTTTTTTATTTTTAGTAGAGATCGGGTTTTGCCATGTTGGCTAGACTGGTCTGACTCTTGACTTCAAGAGGGATCCGTGGGCCTTGGCCCCCCAAAGTGCTGGAATTACAGGCATGAGCCACCATGCCTGGCCAAAAATGTTCTTTTTAATGGGGTTTTCTGCATTAATTGAATGGCTATGTAAATTGTTATTAAGATGACTTAGATTTAAATATAAAACCCCAGCATAGCAGTTTATGATTTTTAATAATATTTATCTTAAATCCACCTCCCCTCATTGTCCCCTGTATCTAAATACCCTTCAATTCTTGAGAAAATTAAGATTTCCATCGATTAGTATTCTGTTTGTGATTGTGTGTGTTGGTAGATATCCTAACAAATTTATGAATAAAGCCAACGTAGTTTTGTATGGTGCCCTTATTTTTTCTTTACATCTGTTCATATTTGGAATTCTAACCTTTTTTTATATGTGGCACTACCCAAATCATTTGATACCCTTTGTTGACATTACATGTTTGGTCAATTACTTTGGCAAAAATTATTTATCTGCCACTGGGAATTAAGCACTGTAACAGCTAAAGAAAGAGGTGGTACAGGGGAAATTGGAAGACCCATATGTTATTTGTTTCGGTTTTTACGTAGTACACCTATATATGTGTGCAAAAAAATGTAAACTGTTACAAAGCAACATATTGATGAATTTAAATGAGTAGAGCATAATAAAAGCAAAACCCAAGCAGAAGAGTGGTTGGAGTGAGGCCATAATAAACCAAGAGATATTTTCTGAAGGAAATGAATCATGTTTGTATTTTCTGGCAGACTGCTGTGGATGTCAGCATTAGGCTCATACCTAGTCTTGCAGCATGATTTGAAAAGGTGAGATAGAGGGGAAATAAGATAGCTTCATAAATATTACCAAGGAATTTAAGACCTGAGCATTTTATGTAGGGAAGTTGAAATGCATTGTTATAATCAAGCTGTGTAATTTCCTTCTGTCAAGACCTGCCCATTTACCAGTAATGATACCTTATTTCTCTTCTATTTTTGTCTCTTCCTTTAGGAAAAGGAATATATGCTTACTCATTATTTAAAATTCAGAGTCATTTTCCTGTTCCAGTTGGTTTTGTTCTTACCACTAAAGAAGAGTAGAATTAGGTGCATGTGAAACGTATCACTCTTTTATTTCTGCTTTTTCTACTCATTCAACTTTTATCCCTTTTTAATTTTTACTCTGTCAACCATCAGTTCTGTATTATGGTAGCTCTCCTTGGTCTTTTTGTATTGTATTTCTATAAAACCAGATGTACAGGGTTTTAAAAATACTGCTTAGACATATTATCTACTCTGGCACTAAGTGGTTCTGTAACGAAATCCAGCTAAACACACATTGAAGCATTTAGATTGTTGCTTTCTTTCTTTTTCTTTCTTTCTTTTTTTTTTTTTGAGATGGGATTTCACTCATTTGCCCAGCCTGCAGTACAATGGTGCAATCTCAGCTCACTGCAACCTCCACCTCCTGGGTTCAAATAATTCTCCTGCCTTAACCTCCCAAGTAATTGGGATTACAGGCATGAACCACCATGCCTGGCTAATTTTTGTAATTTTGTAGAGATGGGGTTTCACCATGTTTGCCAGGCTGGTCTTGAACTCCTGACCTCAGGTGACCTACCCACCTCGGCCTCCCAAAGTGCTGGGATTACGGGTGTGAGCCA
The DNA here is from genome assembly GCF_001604975.1 of Cebus imitator. Taxonomy (NCBI): domain Eukaryota; kingdom Metazoa; phylum Chordata; class Mammalia; order Primates; family Cebidae; genus Cebus; species Cebus imitator. The sequence continues at coordinate 417,604 of NW_016107960.1, read as the reverse complement.
CTTCACCTGGCCTAAATTGTTTCATTTTAAAATAATATCATATTGGGCATTGGACTTTGTAACTAAACAGTTTCTTTCATCAAATGAAGTTGGTTAATTCAACAAGCCATTGTAGGAATTCTGTTAACCCATTAGCGTCTACCACTGTGCTACTATGGTAGCTTCTCATAAAGCTGCATTTTTAATAGGTGTTTATAGTCACCACTTACCACATATTTCAAGTACTCTTTGAAAGGAGACTTTCTGTGGTGGGGTGGGGGAGTTAACATAGATACTTAATCAAGCAACCATTTGAATTTTTTCTCATAGAAGACAGTTGATGGACTATTTGGTGAGCGATTGAATAACTGGATGAATACCCATCTGGAAACCCCTAAAGAACTGGAGATCATTTCCTGTTACCACTGTTCAGTCACCTATTATGTGCTTACTCTATGCCAAGTGATGGGCTGGATTCTGGGGTCACCAAAGGGAAGAGAAAATCTCCACTGCCTTGAGGGTAGCTAAAAACCTAATGGAGGGAAGCTGAGAGCATGAGCGAGTGTGCAACCCCAGCTGGGTAAGCAGCACATCTTGGGAACAGCCGGGTGACACCCAGTGGTGCATGTCTTCCTTCGCCCCTAGCCCTTGCTCTTCTCCAGCTCACTATGTTTCTCTTCTCTGCGATCTAAGAAGCTTGGGCTTCATTATCTGCTCCTCAGATTGTTGGAGCAGGAGCAGGAGCAGGAGCAGGGAGTGGGTGCCTCCCACAGGACATGGGGTCCTAGAGACAGGCCCCAGCATGGGAAGGCAGTAGAAACCCAGGCATTGCTCTACCTCTTCTGCTGCCTGCCTCCCAGCCCTTTGCTTTTCCCCAGCTCCGTCAGCTCCTTATTGATGCCTCTGACATCAATTATGAAAATCAGGGGTGGGAGGGATTAGATTTTTCCATTGGCCTTGATAGACTTAGACATAAAATAGAAGCTATCATAAGTGAGTTAGGTTTCCATGTTTGTTTACTAAAGTTTATATTACCCTTTATGTCACCGAAACATGCCCATTTGTAGTCATCGCCAATGTAGTCATTCAAAAATCACTTGAGTGAAATAGACGTCAGGAGGTCTAATCTGGGGACCTAACCACCATTTATAACGTTTTTTGAGGGAAAATGTGTTCTGGATTTCACACAGCCAACTTACAAATGAGCTTTGGAAACACAATCCACATGCAAGTTGGAGACTTCCTATTATGAGCATTCAGCCCTGCGAGGAGAGCCCTTGCTGTGTTAGCATGCCTGTGTGTCCTCAGCCCTAAGTTCCTAAAATCAGCGCTGCCTGAGGCGCTTGAATGGGCGCTCTTGGAGTTCTTTAGATTAGTTATGAGATTTCAGAACCTGCTTACCAGCAGTACCGAACTCGAGGAAACCTAATTCATATCCTTCAGAAGGTCCTTTTAAATCATAGGAAAGTTAATCTGGTGCTCCGTGCCTATTTCGTGACTCCCCAAGGGAGAAGGGAAGGGAGGGAAATGATTGATTTCCAGATAGGATAAAAACCTGTCAGCACACAATGGGTTACTGCCACTGCTTTCTGATAAGGACCCTACTTCAGCTATCTGAGGAGATTCTTCAAGGTGGAGGGATACAGTGGTTATATGAGGTACTCTCACCCTTGTTATTATGGAAGGTAAAATTTGTGGATTCTAGATTTAATTTTAATATAGCAATTTAATAATGTCTGGTGGAAACTTCTTGAAAAAAAAAATTTGCAGCACATCTGTGGTAGCCCTGTGCTTGAGATGATTTAGGCTGTCAGTTCAGAAGGTGGAAGATGTATAAACTGTGTTTATGAGTTGTTTTTTTAGTGTACCCTGTTAGGTTCATTTTAAAACAAAAATAAAAATTTTTATAATGAATATGTCTTTATGAGCCCTAACAGCTCTCGAAGCTTGTACTTGTTTGGCAGAACTAAGGGCACTGGACATTTGTAAGCAGTTCACTAACACAGGAAGGGCATCAAAGGGTGCTCAAGTCAGTCTGTAGGTGGCGGGGTGGAAAGAGGGAATTCCTGTAGGCCTGGATGAATCAGCCACTGATTTCTGATGGTAGACCTAGCTGCAAAAAAGTAGGAAGCTTTTTTTTTTTTTTGAGACGGAGTTTCGCTCTTGTTACCCAGGCTGGAGTGCAGTGGCGCGATCTCGGCTCACCGCAACCTCCGCCTCCTAGGTTCAGGCAATTCTCCTGCCTCAGCCTCCTGAGTAGCTGGGATTACAGGCACGCGTCACCATGCCCAGCTAATTTTTTGTAGTTTTAGTAGAGACGGGGTTTCATCATGTTGACCAGGATGGTCTCGATCTCTTGACCTCGTGATCCACCCGCCTCAGCCTCCCAAAGTGCTGGGATTACAGGCTTGAGCCACCGCGCCCGGCAGGAAGCTTTTTTTGTGGACAGAACTACAACTCCTTTCAAGTGTTTGAGCTTTTTCACACTTTTCCATTCTTCAGACTTTGCAAGCTTTTAAACAAAGTCTTTGTATATCCACAAAGGAAGGTGCACAGTTGACTGCATTATGAGAGGGAAAGGAGCAAACTCTGTCTCATCTGAGGAGGGGCTCAGATCAGGAGTTTCGTAGGGCCCTCGCCCGGTTGGGGGTGGTGGAGCCTTGGCTGTGTGCAGGAGTGACTGTTCTTGGAGAAGTTCTGGTTGGATCATGAGTTTGGGCTTGGAAAGCACTGCCTCAAGTGCACCAGCAGGAATGAGGCGGAATTCACTACTTGCTGTCTTAAGACCTTTCTGTCTGCCAAGTGTTTGAGCAATCCCTCACATCTCCCCCTTGAACTAAGGAGCAATGACTGGTCAAGAGCCCAGCAGGGATGAAAAAGGTTGGCCTCTTACATTTCTCATCTGCTGTTTAGACTAAGGGCCGCATTCTAGACCACTCTCAGCCATGCTGTCCTGAACCCGAGGATCAGCAGAATTACAGGCCCAATTTCAGGCAGACGTGAGCTTGCATCTGATGACAGGCAAGTACCTACATGTGTCTTTCATTATTCCGTTGCCTTAGGAGATGCTGTTTAAGTTGGCAGATATACTTATTGAAAGCAAAGCTTGTTGCTGGTGAGATTACTGAATTTACAGAAGAAAAAAAAAAAAAAAAAAAGGATCAGATGCCAAGGGAGAGGGAGGGGAGTGTGTAGCATTTAAAAGTGTGGTGAAGCCATCAAGTTAACAAGAAAAAGTAGAATAAAATGTGGTTTTAATTTGTTGTACTGGGCTCAAGATGATAATATTGCAATAGTAAACTGTAGGGATGTGTGCGTGCAAATGTGAGCACATGTTTGCGTGCTTTCTGAATTTCAAAATCCTAGAAGTTATTTAGGAGTTCTAATTTTAGTTCCCAATTTAATGTACTCTGATAATAAATTAGTAATTTTCAAGGGATTTAATGATAATCAGAACAAAGGTTTGCAATTTCTAGGCCAGAGATTCCCCAATTTTGAGGGGGGAGGGGAGGAGCTACTTTGTATTTCCCTGAAACCTTGAGTTACTGGGACTGAGTATGTAGGGCGGTTATTGAGTGACCCATCCTAACACTCTTGGCAACTTTGCTAAGTAAAACCCCGCTGCCATCCAGTGGCAATTGGCTATACAGCATAGTAGCTGTAAAATATACCCTTTTCTGCCTTTTCTCTCTCAGATTCCACCTTTCTCAGATGCTCCCAGTTTTGTCTTTTCCCAGATGGCACCTGACACAGTACCTCACAGGAAAAATTGACTCTATGTCTGGCTTAAGTAATTCAGGGCAAATGTGCATTTATTTACCTTGCCTCTTCTCCTAGCAATGCTAATTTTTATCTGCATTGCTTTTTTATTTTCTGCTCCAATTTGTCAAAATACACATACTTTTTTCCTTGAATATTTTTGTTAGCTAGAGAATAATGCTTGGTGGTATTTCTGCTTGCCATAGTTTTACTTTAGAGTAGATTTTGCTTATATCTTTGTATTTATGCTTTGAGCTGTGGTTTACTAATTTCCTAGCATTTCATGACACTTATCTTACATTTCAGACAAGGTCCCATAGGGTTCAAACTGGACTTGGAGAAAGAGCCAGCTAGCAAATGGAATTATTCTGACTTGTGAAAGGTTCCAGCCTTTTAAAACTAGGCTCTGAGAAATTAAAAAAAATATATATTCTTGGGAAGAAACTAGGTTTGTGAGTACTTGGCTAGAAATTTTAGGAAAGGAAAGAACATTTCCTCTGGGCTCAGGAGCACATTCAGTGTGAAATATTGCTGCCTTTAAAAGAGCCAAACTTGAATTTCTCTTTGGTTCATTTATTTGACTTGAAAATAGAGGGATCTAGTCCTTTTTTTTTTTTTTTTTTTAAGGTTCAGAATCCTATTTTAAATAAAATAACATTCTAGTAAGTCATGCAAGATGCCCCCAACATGAGCTATTAATTAAAAACAGCCGGAACTTCTGGAGGTGTTTGCAAGTATCTACCATGAGCTTGGGGATTGGCAAACTCTGGTACTAGTTAGTTCCAGCTGCACACATTTACCTTATTACAGCTCTTTATGGCAAATGAAACGCATGCTTCATACATCCTTTGGTGTAGCCATATTCTCTTAGCACTTGACTAAGCAGGTGGAAAGTTTATTTAGTCAGAGGGTGACTGAAAACAGTGAACTATAAACCCATCTATATTCACTACAAGAAAGAGCTAATAAATGTCTTTTTAATTTTCCCATGGATCTCATTTTTTTGTTTTGTTTTGTATTTTATAGGCTTTCCAGAATCTTGAGTGATTTTTAAATGTTTGCCATTTGGTCATAAATGCAGCAAGTAAATGTGAATCTGCACACTCGAATGTTATATAAATCAGTTGCCAGTCAGTGTTAGAGCAAACTTCTCAGGATTGCTCTGTGAACTCCCTGTCTCTGGTACAGTCGCCAGATACAAAGATAAACCAGGAGAGACTTACTCCCAAGAAAAGAATGATTCTGCATCCTAAACTTACGTGTAAGCTGTTGAGATATTTCCTTGATTTGTATGGTCAAGCCCCTTCTCTTGTTCTCTGTCTTCATCAGTTTGTATGGAAAATTGGAAGTTTACCGAAGAGTTTTGAATCATGGGATTTTAGATTTGAAAAGGACCAGAGGGATCATCTACTCCAACTTGCCAAAAAATAAAAATAAAAAATAAATCCCCACAAAGAATGAATGATACATTGCTGGGACATTGGAATCTCTCTATAAAGGAGAAATCATATTAAGGTATTTTCATCTTAGGCCTCTAACCTCAAGGGTATCTTTACAAAGACTTTATTTTAGTGAAGGCTTCCATAAAAAATGACCTCATGTCAAGAATTCTAAAGAGAGGGTTATGGAATATTGCCCTAATATTTAAGTCATTCTTATCTTGGAGCTGGCCTGAATGGACTGATAAGTGGCCAGTCACCAGCTGTAACTTACTTTTACAATTTTAATGTGATTTAAGGGAAGACACTTTGGAAATGCTTAGTTACGGTTCATGCCCGTAATCGTATTTCTTTTAGGCCTTAAAATTTTATGTAATACAGGGGAGTAGATTGCATCAGTATAGTCTTTTTTTTTTTTTTTTTTTTAAATGAGGCAAACAAAGCAGTATCTTAAATTAAATCAGGGTTTCCTAAGGTTTGAGATTCTTATTCCTAAATTTTCCACTGAGTAACCTCCAAATTCTTCTCCTGCCTTTGTCCCTAGTTGACACAATTCAGGCCACAATTTTTTTTTTTTTCCCCCTGCAAATCATCAGATGCTGCTCAGAGGCTACACTTACTGATGAGAGATCCTCCAAGGGAAATGAATCAGGAATGGCCTGGAGCGTTTGTTGTTGGGCTGCTCAGGAGCTTTATGAGTGCTTCTGAGATTTCTAAAGTAGGTGTTGAAATTTAGCAGCATCTGATTTTCTAAAATGATCAAAAGAGAATTGTTTCAGTCCCTGATTTGCAAAGTATTCACTTTTTGGTCCTCTTAAAATTTTCGTCAGATAAAAATCTTTCCATGCCGTGGATGTAAGGAATAACCCACTCTTACTGATAAAGGGAAGTTAGTGTTGTACAGGAACAAATGGTAATTCAGGGCTCTTGGGAGTCTTTGGAGGTATTCATTCTCGACTGAGCTATATCCCAATAGCATCATTATCTGGGTCAGCTTCCAATTCAGCCTCATCCTGTGCTTCAGCAGTGGGATAAACAAATGTCACTTGTTAGCTGCTTCTTCATGACCTTTATAGACTAAACATTAATTTGAAGCCCTGCCCCCAAATAATAGTCCTTGGAGGGAAATGAGTTAGTGATTTTATGAAGATAATGGGAGTTGAGGAAAACACTGAAGTTTGCTTTTCTGAGCTTTAGCTTCATTTCACTTCTCAGCCTCACTATTTCATAGTCTCCGCTGTTTTTCTCACTTGGAAGGAAATCAGATGGCAAAAATGAAACATACTGGCTGTCAATGTGAAAAAGCTACTCCCTATAGTACTGGAATTCTCTTGTCATTAATCGCCCTTGTAATGGACAGATTATAATATACAGAGTCATAAATATTCTTATTGTCATTTGGAAAATTACAAATTCCCAAAAAGTGGTGATTATTTGGGGCTTTGGGTCTGCAAGACGTTTCACATTAAAATGCTGATAATATCTTCAAAAACCACAGAGCCACGGGCCTTGCAGGCTTGGTAACTGATTGCCTTTGTGGTGTGGTTTTCTTCTTTCTCCTGAAGCACCTGGTTGCAAGGAGTGGGACGCTGAATTCATAGGGGTGTGTTCACAGAAATCCTTAACACCAAGTATCTGTTTATTCAAAATAGTGCATAGTTCAAAGCAATCTTGATTCCTTCAATTAGATGTTTATCTGTTCTTTAATGAAAACAGCCTGAATGTGTTTATTAATCTGGGTCTTTCTCCATTTTGACCACCTGATTCTGCTTTCTCTTTGAAAGAAGTATAAAGGGAGTATAAAAAGAAGTATAAAAACATTTTGAAATTTTTTAATGTGCTACATCAATTAAATGTATTATTGGTATATTTCTTTTCTGTTACCTTATGAAGTTGATTGTTGTTGAAGCACCAACAGTATGCATGCATGGGTATCCAGAATGACCACGTAGGCTCAGCTGTGCAAAATCCACTGCGCATGCTGGGTGCAATGGCTCACGCCTGTAATCCCAACACTTTGGGCGGCTGAAGCGGGCAGATTGCTTGAGCTCAGGAGTTTGAGACCAGCCTGGACAACATGGTGAAATTCCATCTCTACAAAAGTTAGCTGGGTATGGTGGCATGTGCCTGTAGTCTTAGCTACTCCGGAGGTTGAGGTGGCAGGATCACTTGAGCACAGGCAGTTGAGGCTACAGTGAGCCATGATCATACCACTGCACTACAGCCTGGGATGACAAGAGCAAGACCCTGTCTCAAAACACACACACACACACAGACATACACACACACACACCAAAATCCACTACCGGCTGGAGCATTTTAACGATCTTAAATAGACCCATTCTGATGATTTATTCACAGCAAAGTACTAAAGAGCTATGTTTTCAAGAAAGATCATCCCTGAAATTCTACAATTAGAATTTGGCTTGAGGACCTGTTAAAATCAACAACATCTCTGTGATACAACACATAAAGCTTCATTGGTCAATTTTTCCATTTTATTTTATTTTTTTCATTTCAGTGTGATTGCATTTAACAGACTCTTCCCTAAGAGGCTAGCTTTTGAATGGAGCAAGACTATAGAAGACTAAGGCAATACGTAGTCTCATGGATTGAGAAGGGTAATTAGCAAGAGTGTGAGATAATGGAGAAAGAAAAATAATACCAAGCTGGGTTAAAAAAAACAAAGTTTGGAAAAGGAAAAACAGGTGCCTAAGACAAGCCTCATATTTTTCAGTTTGGTCTAGGCCTGTTGAAGAAGGTTAGTACATTCACCTGGCCAGTTGTCGCTAACTTGGTTGCCTGGCAAGTGACGGAGACATAGTACGTTACTACTTGTCCTGTGGCACAGAGCATGCTTCTCAGGGTGTGGCCATTCCAGGGAGAGGGAAGACATGCTTTATGGGACCTCCTCAGTCATCGCTGTGATATGTGCCACCAGGAACCCAAACCCTTCACAGTCCAGTCTGAGGTGGGAGTACCACAGAGGCAAGAGCTGGCTGGCCCAGCGAAGTCCAGAGTACCCTAAAATCTTACTTTTTTCCCTTCAGCATTTTAAATTATAGGAGCAAATAGAAGGATGCATAACTCAGGGCAATATGAACAGGTGGCTGATAGGCGCTGCTCCATCCAGAGGAGGAGTCATGAAGTTCCCTCTGCCCACAGATTTCACCCCAGCTTGTCTACCAAAAAGCCTGCAGAAATGCAGACATAACCATGGAGGGGCAACCCATGAACAAAGGGTTGGTAATTACAATATAGTGTTCGTTTTACCCTTTTGGCTGGCTGGCTGGCTGTGCAAAGGCAGGCCCCGCCGGGGAGTAATGTATTTGTGACAGCCAGCTGGAGTGGGGAGAGCTGAGCTGTACTACACACCGCATTTATTATGTTCTGCTAATACTTTTACTCATATGCTGTAAAATTATGTTTTCCTTTTTTTGTTAGACAATTTTTGCATTTTTAAACATTTACTATATATAGCATTTTTTAACATTTGCTATATATTTAACATTTTCAAACGTTCACTATATATAGCATTTTTTAAATCCAGGAACTGCCCTTTCCAAAGAAGATTCCGTGTCTATAATATTAATTCCCTGTCCCCTCCTCATTGCCTTTTTCAGACATCCACTGTAGATAGCATCTGTTCCCCAGGAAGTAACATTTCTAAAGGAAACTCCCTTGTCTATAATTCCCTGTTCTCTTCTTATTGCCTCTCCTGAATAATAATTTTTGATTCAGTACTTTTTAGCTATTTATGTTACCGTGTAATCTGAGTTTGGGAACTGCTTGCCACTTCCAGTTTCTGATACCCAAAACACATTTTATGTTTAGAGAAAACAATGGCATCCCGACTTTTTAGAAGACATAATTTCTCTTGGGTATGCAAACTGGAAGCAGATATTTGAGCTGTGAAACATTTTTTCTTGGAAGAATCCATTAAGAGCTGAGTTGAAGCTTCACACTCTGTGCACTTAGAGTCAGGTTTTAGGACTAAGAGCAAGCAGTGTGGGCACCTGTTGCAAGAAAAGATCTGAGAGCACAAGTTGTTTAAATTATTTCCGTCTCCATAGCTCCTGGGGATGCTGCCTTTTTAGCAGGAGTTTGAAGCCCAGAATGGACTTAATATTGTAACGAAGACAGTTGAAAAATAGGTTCCATGTTCTATAAGAATGGCTTCATTAAACTGCATGTTCTGGAAGAAGAATGTATTAGAGACTTTGAATTTAAGGATTCTGTGTTATATACATCTCTGAACCATCTTATCAGAAAGAAAAGCATCTTCTTAAGGTGCCTGCCTCCGCCTCTAATACTAGGTAGATATTTCGACCTTTATCCTCTTTAGCTTAAGTTCTGTTTATTTGTCTTGTAGCCAGTATCAGACATGTTAATGACCATTAACTTTATAAATGAAATTATTGCAGCTCATAATGTCAAGATGTGAACCTAAGCAGACCTTAGGTTTTCTGACTTAATAGCCGAACCATACCAGTCTTTCCCTGAAAATTAAACCTCCTGTCATCTGCAGTCAGCAGACAGTCTCTAACGGGAGGTACACAGACACTTTTGATGCTTATTTTAAGGGAAGCCAGTGGCAGATGGAGAGCCATCAGATGAAACTGTTATTAATCACGGCATTTCTGAAGATGTTCTGACTCCACACCCTGCATTGTGACAAACGCCAGGATACCAAGTTCTTGGTATTCCAGCAGGTTCTTAGTATATAACAAATACCTTCGGTGCTCCCAGCCCCCTGTCAACTTCGACTAAATGCCTTCCAATAGAGTTAAGCTGTTTTTATCTAATACGCGCTAATAGTGAAAGGACACAGAACTCTTATTTGACCCTGTCAGCATCTAAGGAATATGGCTCTTTTTTTCTTTATATTTAGCTTTGAATTTAAAGCTAACACATTCTCCAAGTAATCAAGTTCACACTAAAGAAAAATTGAAGGGCATCTTCTAGAGCCATACTGCTCAGTGAGAAGCCACCAGCCACGTGTCAAAACTACACTGAGCCACTGAAAGATGGCTGCTCTAAATTGAGATGTGCTATGAGTGTAAAACAAGAGAAAAATGAAGACTAACATATCTACTTAATAATTTTTATATTGATTACATGTTGAAATGATCATATTCTGGATACATGGGGCTAAATAAAAGATTAAATTTCACCTGTTCTTTTTGCATGTAATGTGGCTACTAGAAAATGTAAAATTACATGTGTGGCTTACAGTGAGACCCCACTATTTACTGAGCACTGAAAGTCATTCTTCCTCTTAATTCCTCATCTAAACGCTACTCATTCACTATCAGTGTATCTGTGTCTTTTCTTCCAAAATGAACTATCAGCTGTTAGAAGGCAGGACTGTGGAAACAGTTTATCTCCGACTGTGATTTTTCAAGAGTGAGGAAGGTTGGTTGTCACCATGAGGAGGAGGTGCTCTGTTCTCATTTGGTACACATTAAGTATGCTAAACATCCCACAGAAAATCTTAGAAAATTATAGTACATAGAGAAATGGGTCAGAGAGCAGCTATTCTTGAACTCTCCACTTTCCAGGTCTTTTTGGCTAGCAAACTCCTTTTCTAACTTTGTTGCCTGGCTCTTCACAGTCAATTTCCAAAGTAGTGCACTGGGCTGCCCCCCAAAAGGGGTACAGTTTTTAAGGAAACCATATGCCCTATGGGACCTCATGGGATGACACTCAATTAGTACAGAAGGATCTCTTGGAAGGGAACTGCCTTTATGCCCTCTAAACCAGGTCATCTCTTATCAGTTCAGTCCTGGTGCTGACTGGTACAGCTGTGGGAGCCTGGACAAATCACTTCTGAGCCTGTTTTTCCTCTCTGTACAATGAAAACGATGATAGAACCTTTCTTATATGTTGTGAAAGATTATATTTTCTGAGATAATTTTAGTAAAGTAACTTAGCATAGAGCCTGATACATATTAAGTACATTGTGTATGTTAGTCATGATTATTATTGGCTTCTTGGTAATGAGAGCCTCAAATACCAAGGGCATTTTTAGTATATTCTTTCTGATCTTGTGTGATTTGGGATTATTTCCCACTACCACGTTTTTGAGAATGTATTATTTTCCAAAGAATTAAGTGACTCTCAGAGGGGAATGGATAAACTCACAGAGGTTTTGGGAACAGAGCAGTTTCCTCTAAGTATCATGACTTACAGTTAAGCCCCGTTATCTGTTTTATCCCTGACATTTGTACTCACTGTGTGGATCATGAGCTAATTTTGCATGGTCTCTGCCCCGCTACATCTCTTAGACCCCAGCAGTGCTGTGCATGCATTAGTTAAAAATCTCAAACTGTCAAAATGAATTGCATTTATTAGCAATTTAATGCTGAAACTCAAAAGAGGGAGAAGAGGAAAAAAAAATCAAAGCTGAGGTGGAAAGAGAAGGGCCCTTGGATCCAGCCAAACAGAGGTTGTAATACCTGCTAAACGCTAGTTAAGTCATCTTGGTATAGTCACCAAACCTCTGAGTCTCTTTCCCACATACAAAATGAGGTTGATGTATTTCACAATGCTGATATCATGACTCAAGGAAATAACCTAAGTGACTAGGGCAGTGACAGTTCACCTCGCTCTCCTCATGTTGCTTTCAGTTTCATGATCTCCTCCTCCCCGCAACCCTATGATTTATAGAAGCAAAGTTACAGTCTCTGATTTATAGCTGTTGTAACTTTGGAATACATTTAAGAACATGGAGTTGGTTGTCTTTTGTTAGATGCACATACAGAAGTCACGGAAATGTTTTCATCCTTTTGAATTTTACTGTTCATCCTGGCAAAGTGAAAATTTATAGCAAAATACTACTTTAAACCACCCACCACCTGGGTTAGAAATTATAAGTTAGTGTGGCCCAGTGAAGTATAATTAAACGTTGCCATTCTCCCATTTATTTAACTTCCTCCCCTCCATATTTGAAGTAATTTTTGCTTGGTGCCAACTTCAGTCATTCTCCAGATGCCTGTAATTTCTTCCAGGTTTTCAACACATAGTGGCTAAAGAGAATATAGAGTTATTTTTTAAGTAATTTGTGATTAAATATAAATTTAGTAATTTTAAACATGCAATCTCCTTGACATGTTCTTCAAAACACAGAATTTAAGAACTAGAAATGATTTTAGAACATCTAGCTAAACCTTTACCACCTCACTGTTATGACAGTGAGGCCCAGAGACATTAAATGTTGTGCCCAAAGTTACCAACATGTTGTTGGCAGAAAAATCTGAACATATGGCTTCGCCCATTGTCTGCTTTTTTTCTACTAGTCCACAGTGGCTTTTCAGTTGCTTTTCATATGATACAGTGACAATCATGAATAGGTAGGGCATTTAATGAATATTCTTAAAAAAAAAAAAAAAAAAAAAAAAAAAAAAAAAAAAAAAAAAAAAAAAAAAAAAAAAACAGAAGTCACAAAAATAAACAATTGTATTGAAGACCCCTTTCTAGTTTCTCCAGTAGGTTACATTAAATGGCCCCAAAAAGTAATTTATGGGCTAAAATGTATGTCTTCAGAAGGCTAATATAAAAGGTGACCAACAGGAGGAAACCCAAAACAGCCTTTTAGATAATTTGCTTAACTTCTAGCCCCTTTTAAAAAAATTACTCAAGCTCCTATTAGCGCCAACAAAAAACATCTGTTGTTTTATTTATAGTCACAATTTCTAAGAAGCATATTCTATAGCAGATGAAAAAGTAGTTGACAGCTCATAATTCATAAAGTTACTGAAGCCTAATCTGATAGAACAAAATGTACAAAATCCGTCCCGTGGTTCAGGCCCTATCACTTCCCTTTCAGCTGAAGACCGAAATGGTGCAACGGAAAAGTGGAGCATAGGTTGTTATGGTTGTTAAGAAAGAGGCGACTCTGAGATAATAATGCAGAAAGGAATACCCCGCAGTGATAAATGATTGCTTTCACCTCCGGACCATCCAGCAGCCTGAGTCACTGCTACTTTTTCATTAACAGCATTGTCCAGATTTTCATTATAGGAAGCCAACATTTTGCCGTGTTCAATCTACTGACTGTTAACAACGTATTTCCTTCAGGAATCTAAAGTGTTAATTAAAATGACTGATTGAATAGTTCCCTCTCTGAGTAAAGCTTTTATTTTGCACCTTTCTTTCACCAGTTAGCTTTAGTCTCCCTGCTGACTCTTAAGCAATTATTAGAGTTCACTCACCACTCAAATATCACCTTCTCTGTAGCTGTTGGCTTATTTCTGAGAATCTTTTTGAGAACAAGATCAGGCTTCTTTCTATAATTAGTATATATATATATGTACATATATTTCTGTGTTTTGGTTCTGCTATATCTATAGGGCCTTCTGTATATCACAGAAGTGTGTGTGTGTGTGTTGTTAAGTGCATTGGTTTGGCACAAATAACTATAGTACTATTTATTACCCTGAGCTTTTTTGAGAATGTAGTGATAAGGTCCAACATCTGCCCAAATTGACCCATCTAAAATTATAATTCTAAAATCATAACCAGAAGAAGCCCATTAATTTCTTTAGCAGAGAGGTGAGTAGTCTCTGTTCATTTCACTACTGATCATAGTCTGTTGTGAGATATGAAGATTTCTCAGCCCACCAGAATTAATCACCTTTGTCTGAGGTAGTGAAAGTATATTGCTTCACTTTGTTAAACTCTGATTCCTTACACAATTGTTAAGAATTGTGTTTATCTCAAAAATTGTTACCTTTTAATATATATAGTCTTATATCAGCGATCTTTTCAAACTTCTAAAATGAAGTCTGAATAAAAGCTATCTTTTTTTCTCATGCATTTCTTCTGCACCAGCTGATAGAGAATTTTCTGTACAATGTTTTTGGGCCTCTTCCCTTTCTTGCCTTTTTCTTCCTAATTCCACACACAGGTCATTGCTTTCCCTTTCTCTCCCTCTTTGATCATAGGTGCTTTAACCCCCTTCATATATTTGTTAAGCATATTTTACTAAGATTTCATTTTGGAATGCTTACAAATATACATTACAAAATATATATTTTTTAAAAAGTGATTTGAAGGGCCCTTGGTCCACCTGATGAGTCACTAGAAGAATCTGTTATACCTTGCTAAAAGTGATAAGTTAGCCAGCTATATTTAGCTGAATAAAACCCATTACATCCTTGGGGAAGAATGTGCTTTGTTTAGCTTTATGAGAAAATATTTAATAAATGCTGTCTTGAAAATATTTAGCCTGGCTGAGTGGGCTGGCAAGGCTTCAGTCCTGATAAAACAGAGGTGATGGTGAGAAGCTGGCCTGCCAATCCAAGCTCAAGTTGAAAAACTGCACCTCTTGTCACTAAGGGTTGTAACTGTTGCCAAGTGCTTGTCCATCAGTGTCATGTAAAGATGTTTTAACTTCACAAATGGTGACATGCAGTGTGTCTGCCTAAAAAGGCAACCTAGATTCACAAAGTGGTTACAATTGGCTTTGAAGTCCCATCTTTTCTTTAAAATCCTAGCTTTATTTCTTACTGCTGGTATGACTTTAGGCCGCTTGTTTAACTTTTCTTAATCTCAGTTTTCTCATCTGTAAAATGGGGACAAGGATAATTCCTTAGAGCATTGTACAGATTAAATGAGATAAAACGCTGAGCACAGTTTCTTACGCTAAGTGTTCACCACATGGGGATTATCTGTAGTAGTGGTGGTAGTAGTAGCAATTTGTACTCAGCCTTTCTAACAATTCCTGTCCCTCCTTAACTCCTCCTTCCACCCCACAGGAAATATAAAGAGCATCGTCCTCTTGAATGTGGCCAGATGAGAAAGGCTCTGGTATGCAAATCAGGAGGCCTGGGACCTTGGCTTGGACTTCCTGTGGGACCTTGGGCAAGCTGGGGCTCACATGATCCCTCCTCACTCATCTGTACATAATGAACAGAGCAGCAGACCTTGCGACTGCTAGTCTTTCTCTTTTGATACCGAATTCGGTGTGATATCACACCAAATTTGATTTGACAGCTAGACCCTCCAGTCTGTCAGCATCATCTGGGGTCTGGTGAAAGACCAGCCCATAAAACTGAGGCATGTAGGCAACAAGCTACCAGTAAGAAGGTCAGTCATTTGGATTCTGTCTCCCACAGCGGTCTGGATTTTCTCTCTATGGCTGGTGGGCTCAGCCTCAATCCCTGCTACTCAAAATGTGGTTGTGGTCCGAGGACCAACAGCATGGGCATCATCTGGGAGCCCTTGGAAATGCAAAGTCCCACACCACACCCCGACCTCCTGAATCAGACTATTCACATATACATTAAAGTTGGGGAAGCACTGCCTTAGGAACATTCTGACACAAAGAGGGTATTTACTAAATACTTACAGAATTTGTGTTTGACATTGACATTTTCTAGACAAGGTTCCGTTCCTCCCTTTGGGTGTAATGTACTGATGTGTTGGATCAGGGTTACCATAACAAAATACTGGTGTTTATGTCTGTACCACCATAGACATTTCGAAATCTATTTCTCACAGTTCTGGAGGCTGGATGTCTGAGATTAGGGTGCCAATGTGGTTGGGTTCTAATGAGGGCCCTCTCCCTAGCCTCCAGGGTACTGCCTTGTTACTGTGACCTCACATGGGAAGGGTGGGGAGAAAGCTCTCTGGTGCTGCTTCTTATAAGGGCATGAATTCCATCATGAGAACACTTGCCCTCATGTCTTCCTCTAAACTCAGTTGCCTCCCAAATGCCCCATCTCCAGATACTACCGCATCGAGGGTCGGGGCGTCAACATGAAACTGGGGGGAAGGGACACAATTCTGTCCGTGGCAACTGACTTCTGCATCTGACTTTAAAATGCATCTTTTAAAAAAAGACTGGTAGATAAATATGTAAATAAACCAAATATGATAAAATGTTAATCGTAGAATCTAGGTGAAAGATAATGTGGGCGCTCACTAACAATTCTTTTAACTTTTTAGTATGTTTAAAAATGTCAGATAAAAAAACCCTATTCTCTGTAGTTATTGGAATGGAACCTGGTGGTGCTTTTTTCTCCTGATTTCCATCCAGGCTTTCTTAAGAGTGCTTGTTGGGTCTAGCTGGACAAACCTGCCTTTTTGGCAGTTCCTCTTTCTCTCTTTCCACTCACTTTCTCCTTGGTCAGCCATTGTCCTGCCTCTGCACTGTCAGTGAGGTCCCAGCCTGGATCCAAAGCTTCTTTCCGGTCTCCAGTCTGCCAGCAGCATCTTTCTGTCCAGTTCCTCTCCTTCCCCCTGCCCTCTCCTAATCAGGGGATCCTTCAGTTGCTTGTGACATCACGGCTTGTCAAGTTACATTTTAAAACTCTGCTTTATTATTTTTAAGCATTTCTAATGTGACATTGTATTAGTTTGACTCTGAAATGTATCATCACATGTAAGTGGGAGAGAAGGTGTCTCCACAAGTTTGCCCTCGGTCAGAGATAGTATGGTTCATCTGGAATGCCCCTGGCTTTCTCTGGTTATTAACAGGGACTCCTATTGCTTTTCTGTTTACAGTGTTAAATGTCTGCATTTCAAAGTAGTTCATAACGAGAGAGAGGGAGAGAGAGAGAGAGAGAGAGAGAGAGAGAGAGAATATACTAACTTGTTATTTGGGAGGAAGTACAAAAACTGTTATTATCAAGATGATTTAACTTGAACATAATCAGAAAGTATTAAGGTTATTCCCTTCTGGGATTAACCATCAGATATCTGTGTGTCACACAACACCCTTATTGCAGATACCTTTTAAAATAGGGAGGCTTGCCGGAGGTGTTGGGAAACTTATTATAGGTTTCTTTCCTTGATTGGCACGTGTATACTCTGGCGCAGGGAAGACAGGCCCAAACGAAATGCATAGACACTACTTAAGAGCTTTGTAACATTGGCCAAATAATTTCTCTAAGTCTCAGTTTCCTTGCCTTTACATTGGAGATAATAGAGACTATACACTTTTGAACTGCTATGAAAAATAAATGAAAATATTTTTGTAAAATACTTACTGTGGGAATGTGGCTCCTAGTTGATGTTCAATACTAGTCATTCATTCATTCATTCATTCAACAAACAGCCTAGCGCCCACTGCATGATATGACCTGTGATTTTTCTTCTTTTTTGGGGCTTCTGGGTCACACTTCATATGAAATCTTTCTTAGCACAGCGAAAGATCAGCTTTCCTTATAAATCATGGGCTTCAAAAATCCTGTGGACTCAAGTATAAATTATTTTTCTGGTGAGAAGAGGAGGAAGTCCATTTCTTCCCCATTTACATTCTGCCTAGCATTTTCATTTGCTGTACACTGTAAATTGTAATCTTAGAATCAAGACTCCAATTTAGGTGATAAGAATCACAATTAATTAGGCTAGCCCATCAAAGATTAAATGTAATCTTGCGTTTTAGTTACCTCTTAACTCCAAAGCTTTAGCTAAGGCCGTCAGAAACAAAGATGTTATGTCTGCTTATGTTTAATAAGAAGATCTTTGCCTGCTGTTTGTTTTCTATACCAGTCTGTTGTCTAGAAATAAAACGAATGGGCAGAGGATCTCAAATCCCTTTCGTCTTTAGCTGTGCAGCAGGACAGATAAATGGGAGAAGATAAACTTAATGATATTAAAGACTAATTAGGGTATCTGAGGAGATTTGCAAACTTCGAGTTTAAATCTGTTGGCAACTCTTTTAATTGCCTCCTGCTAGTTATCTCTGAAAATAAAGTAGTTATGGCTGAAGATTTATTTCCACATCAACTCTTTGTACTCTCATTTTCATTGTCCATACTTTTTTTCTCCCTCTTCCTCCAAAAAAGTTATTTCCACCAAGCTCAATATAATTTAGTACACAATCGTTTCAACTTCATTTTTCCTTCACATTCAGAAAACTGAAGTCTAATAACTCAAATATATTAGCATTGTAGTCCTTTTGGGGGAAAATGTGATAAATTGAAAATATTTTAGTTTTGACTTCTGAAGATTTTGAGTATTGTTTATATATAGAAAGGCAACATGCAAGTGTTTACCAAATATGCTTCCAGCTTGCTTCCTAAGAAAAGTATTGAGAAGATTTGGTCTGTCTTATGTAAGATAATTTCTGGTCTTAAAATCTGCTATTGCAATGAATATTTCCATAATCTAAAAATAAGAAAGATTACATGACTAATTCTAACAATAATAACTACCTATTAGTTTGTGCTTTCTACATACTGGGCATGATGCCTGTCATGTTTATATTTATTCTTCATTTAGTCCTTATTACCGTACATAATTATTCCCATTTTACAGATGAATAAATGGGATTCAAGTTAATTAACTTGCCCAAGATTACTGAATTCAGTAGGTGGAAGCAAGGATTAAAACCTAAGCCTCTTTGGCTTTAAAGCTCTGCTTCTAATCACTTTTTTACTACTGATTAAACAGATGTGTCCCAAAATTAAGGAACTCATCGCTGGATTTTTCTTTGCTTTTGCTTTTAGCTGCATTATCTTAGTAAAAGAGCACAGGACATCATTTGTTGTAGTGTCGCCTATAAAGCTTAAGAAGTTTAAAGTTCAGGGTGTTAATCATTATAGGTAAAGTATGAATATGCTTAAAGGGTTTGAAGCATTGAAGAATTGGGATTTATTAGATTTGCCCACCAGAATATACATTTTTCACTCAAAGTCCTGAGAGAGAGTGTTTCAGACAGAAATAGTTTTGACTCAGCAGCAGTTAGACAGACTAACATCTTGATAGAATATTGATCCATACTTTGCATATACATTTTCTTTTCTTTCTATTGCGTTTTTAAAGGTAAGTGGCAGCTTTTCACAGATTTCCAAGCTGCTTCAATCAGTAATAAAATATTTGGCTTGGGCGGCCTCTGGAGTCCCAGTGTTGTAGCTTAACTTTCCACTCAGCCCTGCCAGGCACTAACTTCAAAATACGTTTTTTTTTATGGAGAATGCCTCTTGAAGGTGCAGCTGTGTGCTGGTTTCATTTTGCACTTCATAACGGTGTTGGCACCACTTAATGCAAAGAATGCCACTGTCTCCCACACACCGCTGGTGCCCAAGGACTGTCGAGGCCTGTCCATGTTAGTGGTTTGAGAAGGGCTGAAGTTTGAAGAGAAGGCTCTTTTTCTGTTCCATGTGATTGGTTGTCACCAGGGCAAAGGGGGAAAACTGAAACTAATGGAAAATGCAGCATCAGATGTGTCACCAAAAATTCTTCCTACAACCTGGAACACCTAGTTCATTGGTGTCCTGGTCAACATCGAAGACTGAGTCCTCCTTTCTTTTAAAGTAATGCATGTCTTGGATTCACTACTTTTAAACCTTCTTGCTGATCTTTATCCTTTTCTTTCTAAGCAATACTGATTTCTTTCAATGAAAAACGATTCAGCTAGTGAAAAACCAGGATTGGATTGTAGTAAAGGAATCAACAAATTTGCCCAAATTCTTTAGAGTGGACTTGGTTCTCCACACTTATACACTGTGCTACAGCAAGCTCTACAACCAAAATCCATTGCTTACTTAGGAATAAAAATCAAAAGATGAACCCCAGTGAGAATTTATATGTAAACTGTGGGAGGATGGTGCTCTGTTCATTTGTGTTTGCTCCATACCCCACCCTATATAATTGATATTTTTTGTATCTTTTTGTTTTTAATTCTATTATGTTTTGGTTTATCATACTTTGTAACGTACTTTATCCTGGACTTTTCAAAGAACAACTTGCCAAATTTGATAATTCCTAGCAATTGCCATTTCCTGTTGGAATTTCTTAAAGTGGAATCTAATGCAAAAGTAATTCTTGACTTTGTGTATTTAGTAAAATTAAAGGCATAGTTGATTTTAGGGTTGCCGTAAAAATTAATATTTTGTTTTAAGATACTTTTTAGACTTTTGATGGTATTTGATCCTGTTGCTGGAAGTAGATGATATAAACTTTAAAGCTTTTGGGTAGAACTTTCACATTCCCCATGTCTAAATATTTTAAAGAGGAAATGGATTGACTCACAGACATTTTGTACTAAGGAATGGGAAATCTTTGAATTGCTATTTAAAAAATACCCTTGTAAAACTTACCATTTTAAACTCCAGTTGCAAAATCGTGATCAGCTGTGATGATTCATACATTTGAGTGATAAGGCTTTTTGGTAAGTCACTCAATACATTACAAAAAGATTACTTATACTTCCTGGTTCATATGTGTAGCTTTTTTTTTTTTTAAGGCAATCTGGTGTGCATTTTGAAAAAAATTTGTGTTCTCACAGATACCTGACTGGTAGCACAGTGCTTTTTAGAAACTTCGTCCAACACCTGAATGAGTAATAAGTAAAACAAATGAAATTTTGTAGCTCAGGATACTGCAGGTAAACTAACACTTTTTGCCAAAGAAACGTTGAAAAGACAAAGGAAAATAAGAAGGTTTTGCTTTTTTTTTAATTTTTTTTAATTTTTCAAGCTTAGTGAAGAAAGAGAGAGCTGGAAACCCTTTTGTATGAAGCATTTGCCAGCCCAGCAATGTAACAACTGTTGGGTGCATATTTCAATCACAGTTAGATGAAATCTTTAATTATCATTTAATTTAACTTTCATATTTGCCTGCAGAAATGATTGTGTTGATAAGACTGGAATGAGACAAACCTTTATTAAGTAATTCCATTTTCAGAGCCAACATTAAAGGTTTTTTTTAATTAAAAAAGCCTGTGTAATTTATGAGAAAAGGGGAAGAGGAACTGGCATGTTGGTTGCATGAGAGCTGCATGGATATGTATTCACCATTTCATCTTTAGCTTTCTGAGATTTGGGGTGTGCCAAGTCCTGTTAGTTTGACAGGCCTAAGGAATGACACAATAATGGATCTTAATTAATAATGTTTTTCTACATCATTTCTCTACCTTTATATTTCCCTTCTGTTATACATGCTGATAGGATGATATTTCATTGCGTTCAGCGTAGAAGGTGCTTGTGAGAGAGGATACTTTTGTGAATTGATGTTAAAGCGAAGAGAGGTAGCTTATAATTTATCAGAGGAAATGAAATGGTGTGCTTTCATTTTAGAATATTTAAAAATTTTATAATGCTTTTAATAGACTATGAAGCCTTTAAGATGTTTGTATTTTAAGTGCTTTTCAGATATATTTACATTTTAACATATAGAGATTTGAGAGATGTCATTGCTGGACTTTTTCATGGGATCACTCACATGAATTTTCTTATCAATAGAGTACAATATGTTCTAAAGCTTATTTCTAACCCCAAACACATTATTAACCCCAAACAGATTACTAGCCCATTCCTGGAAGTTCTGATTCTGAGGATTTAGGGTGGTACCTGGGAATCAGTATTTCTAGTGAGTTCTCCAGGTGGTGCTGAGCTCTGGCAGGTGTGGGAAACACTGGAGTGAGATGAAGTTCCCACTCAGCCCTCTGCACAGTGACTGGAAAGGTCATGGCAAGTTGTTTATGCTTTTATGAAATCTAAAATGTGTTAGAGTGATGTTGCAGTAAGATAGAGTCACTCAAGAAATTGAGAGGTAAACACTGCAGGGCTTTGAGTTCAAATATTGATTAGCTAGCTCTATGTCAAGATGCCTTGTTTTCAGGGATAGCTTTAGATGGGGTCTCTAACACAAAGCTGACTCGGGAATCCTTCATCTGCCATTGATAAAATTTGCCCTTGTGCAGGCAAATAAGACTGTGGGCAGTAGCCGCATATGTTTATTTCCATTTAAATCAGCTAAAACAAAAAAAATGGCTGCATTTTACTCAATAGCCAGTATGGCTGGTCGTTGCTTTATTGGAGAGCACAGCTGTAGAACATTTCCATCACAGAAAGCTTTAATAGACAGTGCTGCTATAGGATTTTCCCTCATAAATTAGCTCTTCTCTTTTTATCCTGAGTTGTTGCTATGGCTAATAGAGTTAAGTGGCAAGATCATGCATCCATCTACGTGCTGCACATTCCATACTGCAATCTGAAAGAGTGTTTTTGCAAAACAACTTAATCATACTTTGTTCTCCAAGATCACAATTTAATTACATTACTTTTATAGCATGTTCTATGTTGACTTTTAGTACTTGAAATATAGCCTTACTTGAAATTTGTTGGCCACGTGCAGTGGCTCATGCCTGTAATCCCAGCACTTTGAGAGATTGAGGTGGGTGGATTGCTTGAATCCAGGAGTTCCAGACCAGCCTGGGCAATATGACAAAACCCTGTTTTTACTAAAAATACCAAAAGTTAGCTGGGAGTGGTGCTGTGCACAGTAGTCCCAGCTATTCAGCAGGCTGGGGTGGGAGGATCACATGGGCCCGGGAAGTCGAGGCTGCAGTAAGCTGTGATCATGCCACTACGCTCCAGCCTGGGTGACAGGGCAAGACCCTGTCTCAAAAAAAAAAAAAAAAAAAAAATTTGTTTACCATAGTATATGGCTTCTAATAAAGAGCTATACTGGGGAAATCTCACAAAAACAAAATTGCAAATATTTAGCCTTTCTTGGATTACATAAATTATTCCTACAAAAGACTGTAAGCAGTGAGGGTAATACACAGGTTGTACTTATATTTTCATGATGACTTTCATTTACCTTTATTTTGTAGTTTCACACATTTAAGATGAATATATTTAGCTCCCTCTTCTGGCATAAATTGAGAATTTTTTTGCTTACAATGGTTTATTTTTGGACTGAGAATAAGGTTATCAATGTAATGTTGAAGAATGTTACTTATGAGTGTCATCCAGTTAGGTTTTTTGGTATCGTTACAAATGGTAGAACACATGGAAAAAGTTTATGAAAAGACCACAGTTTTCAAATTACTAACTGACCAAAAATATATATAAGCAAATAAAGGCTTTGACAGCAGTTACACAGAAATTTAATTTGATATCAAATGGGCAGTGATCATTTATATTGGCTTCTGGATCTGATGCTCAGCCCACACCTGGCATTTGTGAGGCTTGGGGCAAGAATGCAAAAAGAGGCCTAAGTACCCTGTGTCTGTATATTTTTGTTATAAATCATGTCAACAAACTGTTCAGTAAAGTTTGACCTATCCTTTCTGGGCAGTTATTTCTTCCTAATGACCAGGAGGACAGATGTGAATTCAGATTCTTGGGCTCCTGAGAGTTCTGCCCTAGAGTGTGCTATTATGGGGAGAGCTCGATCCTGATTCATCCCTTCCATCCCACCCCTTCCTTCCACTACCTAGGCAGCGGGGTTCGCCCTGGGGAGGATGGACTTGGGGGAAAGGCCATAAGAGGCCATTTAGCAGGAAATTCTGGGGCATTACTCTGAGTAGGCCCTAAGTGAGAAGCAGTAGCCATGTCACTTTGGCCTGGAAAGGGCAGAGCCCAGAGTAGGAGTTCTTGCTCTGGCCTGAGTTTGCAAAGGTCAGATGTAATTAAATTACTCTGTATGTCCTTCATTGTGGTCTAATGTATTCAGCTATCCAAGTTAAATACCATGGTGGGATTTTGTTGTTTGCAGCTTTGACTCTTCCGGATCTTGCAGAGCAGTTTGCCCCTCCTGACATCGCCCCGCCTCTTCTTATCAAGCTTGTGGAAGCCATTGAAAAGAAAGGTAAGCAGACTGCTAGAGGGCATCAGTTCCTTCCTTATACCCTTATTTCATGGCTGTTATTATTTATATTTGACTCTTATGCATTCACTAAGTAAATTTCCTGCCACCAGCTATGTGCAGATACTATGCTGGACACAAACTGTTTGGGGCTGAGTACTTGGAAAAATGTCTTGGTCTATAATTTCTAAATCTAGATTTATGTAGTTTCTGTATGGAAACTATTAAATTCTCCATAATTTAATAAGTACGATTAAAGGCCAGATGGTTTTACCAAAATCATTGACATGCCAGATAAGATTAATAGTAGGAGTTGATTTCCAAGAATCTTTGATACACATCTAGAACAGATTCTGGATGGAAATTGGAATGTCTCTGGCAGCAGGCTCACAGGTTCTCCAGAGAGCTGTGTTTTGCATACATGGTCTGTTTTGTGTCCTAGGTCTGGAATGTTCAACTTTATACAGAACACAGAGCTCCAGTAACCTGGCAGAATTACGACAGCTTCTTGATTGTGGTGAGTGTCACAGAGCTAGAAATACAAATGGGATAGACAGGTCTTGGCTTTCTGTTTCAGGTAATGCACACCAAAAACTGAATTTAACCTATGCAACATTCTTAGTTTAAAGGAAGCTCAGAAATGCACAGTTCCCTCTGCCCTGTTACAGTAACAGTGCAAACCTTTGACATTTGTCTCCTGAGTTGGGCTTGTAAGTGTGTGCACGCCAGCCTGCAGGCATGTTGGTCATCACCATAGCCATCAGGCCCTGGGTCCTGCAGAGGAGAGAAACCACCTCTTGGTGTTTCTCTCTCTGCATATTTACCATCTTTCCTTGACTCCGAATTTGGCTACATCTAATACATCTGAATCAATTAAAAAATATTTTTAAGCCTATGTCACTTAAGAAATGTCTCTTCTGACATCCTTTTCCTTTCATTGCCTTTCCATTCCATTTTCCTTTTCCCTTTCCCTTTCTTTCTGGCTTTTTTTGTGTTGAGTACATTAAGTAACATTGTGATACTGTTAGGTTCAGTGGTGTGCTGATAAACCAACTCTCTAGGAAGAAAAAGCCCCTGGTTTGTAGTGTCTGCCCATTTTTGAATATTCCCACCGGGATTTGTTTGAAGCTAACCAACATGATGTCACTGGATGTGGAATTGGGAAGAACTGAGGATAGTTCGGTTAAATGACACTAATTAATTTAGCCAAGAGGGCTTTAGTATCCCACACATCCACCGCCCTCCTTTGGCATAGAGAAAAAACTGCACAAATCAATGTACTTGCCAGCTTTCCAGCAAGTCATCTTCTTAGATTAACTTCTAGAATCTCTCAAGATCCTTCATTCCCTCACAATACTTTTTTTAAAAAAATTATATACTGCCTCACATCATTTTCACTGAACTTAGCTGTTTAAACCAAAAAGAGCAAAACCTAGTTTTGGACTCCTTTGGAGGTATAAAGAATGCCCACATGACAGTAAACGAGAGTTTGAAGCGTGAGGCAGTTTCAAAATGAGGCAGCTTCTGAGACTTTCTAGAAAACAGTTTTTTTGGAGAAAAGGAGACTAGACCTTTATCAGTAAATTCTTAACTTGAAATGTTCTGACCAAATGTTTTAAAAATAATAAAAAAATAGGTTTAACTTTATTTTTCCTTTGTACGTGGAGATCAGTTGCATGCGAGCAGGGCACATCCTGTCTGCTGCTCTGCCTCCTGCACGTCCCACAGAGTAGGCCATTAGAAGGAACATGCAGAACACTCGAAGGGAAAGGGCTTGTTTTTTGGTGTTTCTGACAGCTTTTATCAGGGTGTTAAAGGAAACACTGAATTTTGTCCTTAGCCAATAGAAATAAAGACACATGTTTTGGTCAAATTATGAACATGCGTAGTCATAGGAAATGTTTAGACATCAGCGTCTGATGAAGTGGAAGTTATTTGAGAAATAGTGGTTAGGTTTATAATGTGACCAAAACAGAGTGATGCAGTTTCGCTATTAAAAAAAAAACTCTTCACACCACTTGTGAGATAGTCAACAACCAAGATTCACGTCAACAGTACATTTTGACATTTTACTTCCCCAATGAGATCAAAACACATAGAAAACGGGTTTCATTTGGAGTCTGTGCTAAAAAAGTGAATTTTGTGG